>NC_134267.1:219708811-220008811 GCF_031893055.1 Leptodactylus fuscus | reverse complement strand
GCTGATCTGCTGCAGCGAGGAACAAACTGCAAAATTAACACAGATATCCTGTTAACCAAGCACATTTGCCTTGTAATGGCCAATCCGGGCAGTATAACATGGCGCCGGTGCCAGGATTCATAGGTTATCTCTAAAAACACACATAAGAATATTTGATATAAATGCAAAAACATACTGCCGCCTGACATGACAATTAATAGAAGGACTGGGGGGCGAGTGGCTGACACGAGTGATGCCGCTGTGCACGCACTGTTAGTTTTGTGCAGAAAGAGCCATTTGTTAAGCTTGATGTTAAACTCCCCGTACGTCGCTGCGCCCTTAGGGTATGTAAAATCTTTGCTGACAGAGGTGCCTACAAAGCATTTCATGGCAAAATACTTTCTACCCATCTGGCTTGGTAGTCAACAAAGAACTGACAGAAATGAACAGTAGGTGAATTAAAATGAGATCTCCCATCCAAATTGTGTATCCAGTTAATTCAGCTGCCGGCATGGGTTCATTAAGTGCTCGGTGCAATATACAGACAGTCTTCTATTGCATTCTCCTCTCTTACAAAGGCAAACAAGATCCCCGTACAAGTCCCATCCTGTTATATGATCTGTACTCAGGTCTTAGGGGCATATGCAGGATGTTTAAAGGGGACTTTAAAGTGTATGGGTACAATAATCCTTTATTATACTCATTATTTAAGTATATTGCACATTTAGTGTCATAATATCCCTGGTGGTCTAGTGCAAGGGTACTCAACTACTTTTAGTAAAGCTCCGCTGCCCTTAGTCTAGCATCAGGTGAAGGTCCGAGATGAACAGTAGCTGACGGAGACAAGTATTTAATCCCTCCCAGTGCCATCTAAACCCCCTTTGACTCTACCCAGTCCCTTTGCACCCCATACACTTACAGTGCCCTCTTCTTTTTAAATTGCAGTGAAGAAGCCCTTTTAGTGCCCCAACACAGTATAGTGTCTCCCCAAAATATGATACCCCCTTAGTGCTCCCACATAGTATAAGACTACAGTATACAGTCATATTAGTGGCCTCCAAACAGAGTAATGCCTCCTTAGTTCTCTGGTTCTATGGTATTATACCCTATTTGTGCCCTCTCACAGTGTAATGCCCCCACATAGTATAAGGCCCTATGGTATTATACCCCATTGGTGCCCCCGCACTGCATAACGAGGTATAGGGGGTTCTTCATAAAACTGCTCACAATGAGGAAAAAGACTTACCTCCTAATTCCTGTTTCCCCCACCTGCTAATAGAGACGGCTTATGCCCTGCTTCCTTCTATACAAAGTAATCGACAGCTTTTCCTGTATAGACACTCATAGAGGGAAAGCCTTTCTGCTTGAGTCCTGGCAGAATTTTCCAGCTCTTAAAGGCGTTTTCTACTCCCCAACCTCTAAACCAACACGCCCCTGCGGTAACCTCAACCGTCTTGACATCCACATGCTCTCAGACTCTCTCCTACCACTCGCTGACATATCCTCACTCCAGGACACAGATGCCACTGCTGCCTTCTACAATACCACCATTACCTCAACCATTGACTCTGTGGCCCCCTTCACAACCATTAGAGCCCGACCAATCAATAGACAACCCTGGCACACCGACCTGACTAAAAAACTGAGACGTGCTTTGCAGTTGCAGAACACCTGTGGAAGAAAAGCCACTCCCAGGAGGACTTCCTCAGGTACAAAGAGGCATTTTTCGTATTCAAGAACGTACTTACATCTGCAAAGCAGGTCTACTTCACCACACTCATATCTGCACACACTCTCTCAATCTCACAATCTCAAACAGCAACTCACCACCTTCAACTCCCTCCTCCGTCCTCCTGTGCCCCCTCCAATGTCCCTTATCTCAGCTGACGACTTTGCTTCTTACTTCAAAACTAAAATTGACACCATCAGAGAAAGTATCACCCTACACCCCCGACAACCCCTCTACCCAACTACTCGCTGCTCCACCATCACTGAAGAAAAACTCTCCTCCCTAATTTCCAAATCCCACCTCACCTCCTGCGCGCTTGACCCAATCCAGTCACATCTCATCCCCAAACTCACTGAAGTTATCACTCCAGCCCTAATCCATCTCTTCAACCTATCCTTAGCCACTGGTTCCTTCCCCTCTGCCTTCAAACACGCCACAGTCACACCTATACTAAGAAACTGTCCTTCGACCCGTCCTCTCCTGCCAACTATTGTCCCATCTCACTGCTCCCGTATGCCTCAAAACTGCTTGAGCAACACGTCCACTCCGAACTTTCCTCCTATCTCTCGTCCAACTTGCTTTTTGATTGACTACAGTCAGGCTTCAAACCCCGGCACTCCACTGAAACTGCCCTAACCAAAGTCTCTAATGACCTTCTAATTGCCAAAGCCAAGCGCCATTACTCTGTCCTCCTCCTCCTTGACCTCTCCTCTGCCTTTGACACAGTTGACCACTCCCTCCTGTTAGAAATTCTCTCATCCCTTGGTATCTTAGACCTGGCCCATTCCTGGATCTCCTCTTACCTCACCGACCGCACATTCAGCGTCTCCCACTCGCACACCACCTCCTCACCTCGCCCTCTCTCTGTAGGTGTCCCCCAGGACTCCATCCTAGGACCCCTCCTGTTCTCCATCTACACCCTTGGCCTAGGCCAACTTATAGAATCTCATGGTTTTTAATATCATTGCTTTGCTGATGACACCCAAATCTACATCTCTGGACCAGACATTACCTCTCTGCCAGAGTTCCAGATTATATAGCGGCCGTAGCCTATTTTCTCTCCTCCCGCTTTCTCAAACTCAATACGGAGAAAACAGAGTTCATCATCTTCGCCCCACCCCGTATGGCCCCTACACCTGACCCATCTATCAAAGTTAACAGAACCCCACTTACCCCTGTCCCACAGGCCCGATGCCTTCGGATAACACTGGACTCCGACCTATCTTTCAAGTCACACATTCGAACCCTCAACGCTTTCTGCCTCCTCCAACTCAAAAACATCCACCGAATCCGCTCCTTCCTCACCCCTGAAACTACTAAGACACTCATCCAGGCCCTCATAATCTCCCGCTTAGATTACTGCAACACCCTTCTCCATGGACTCCCAGCAAACACCCTCGCCCCCCTCCAGTCCACCATAAACTGCGCTGCTCACTTAATCCACCTCACCCCCCGATCTTCATTGGCTGCTCCCCTCTGCCAGTCCCTCCACTGGCTACCCATAGCCAAGAGAATTGAATTCAAGCTACTAACGCTAACATACAAAGCCATCCACAACCTGTCCCCTCCATATATCTCTGACCTCATCTCCAGCTACCTGCACACACGTAACCTCAGATCCTCCAATGACCTCCTACTCCGCTCTGCTCTCATCCGCTCCTCACACAACCGTCTCCAAGATTTCTCTCGTGCATCCCCCATACTCTGGAACTCCTCACCAAGACACATAAGACTGAGCCCCATAATCACAGGCTTTAAGAAGGCCCTGAAGACTCACCTATTCAGGAAGGCCTACAACCTCCAATAACACTATCACCGCACTGCCATCTGTACAGTCTCCCCCTCTCCTTCTGTCTCTACCCCCTTCCCTCATAGATTGTAAGCCCTCGCGGGCAGGACCCTCTACCCCACTGTGCCAGTCAGTCACTGTTAGTATTATATCTACCAGTATATTCTGTGTACTGTATGTAAACCCTCAAATGTGAAGAACCATGGAAGTAATGGTGCTATATAAACAAATAAACAATAATAATAATAATAATAATAATAATAATAATTCTACGGTTTTCTTCCATATGCTCCTCCATAATCCACTAACAAAGCCTCCAGCATAATCAAGAAATGAATTGGCCCCATGCCATGCTATATACTGTACCCTCTGCATCTCTCCCCACACTACTACAAGGCCTTGTATAAGGGACTGTATACAGTACAGAACTAAAAACTATCCTACAGCCTATAATGAGCCTGACTAAGTCATGGGGGGGGTATCTGTTGACGCACCTGCCGTCTGTTTCTAGTAACAACCTGCAGAATTATGAATGCAGTTCTGGAGTATAATACAGACTGTACATTGGGATCCATACAAGATACGTAATACTGTATTTACATAACCAACTTTTCATAGCACGTTGATCCATTCTATATGCAAATTTAGAAATGTAAAAATAATGTAAATTTAATAAAATAATGCTTAAAGATGAATATCCCTTTAAGGCTTATACAGTCGATGTCTTCCTTATGAATATAAATTCTCATTGTATTCGCTCAGGACATTCCAGAATGATCACAAAATAGGGTGAAGATATAATAACATCATACGGCAGGCAATAAAACATGGCCCCTCTCCCCTCCATACGGTGATTTACGAGTATGTTGGTAATATGTATCTTCACATGTTTATTTTAGAGGGATAAATTAGATTTACAGTCCTACAATTCACATTTATTGCCAATCCCCTCCGTGTTTACGGCCCTGTATCTTCTGTAATTGTTTTTCTCCTGTGTTTCCTCTTATTTATGTTCTGTGTATATGGATACCATTCCTGGCTTTGGCAAGGTACAATGCATGAAATCTAATTCGACAGACAGACAGGACAATATGAATCACGTCACCTGTTATTTGATTCTTCTATTCTTAGAATTCTCTAATATTATTTACTGCAATAAATATAATTAAATCCAATAAATGGTTTTTAATATTCCACACGTCAGGTTCTACGGGTATACCTGCATTATATGTCATGTTGCTTTTGCAATTATTATTACTATTTTAATAATAATAATAATAATAATAATAATAATAATAATAATAATAATTATTATTATTATTATTATTATTATTATTATATTGATAGTATATTATTATTATTATTGTTAGATTTATTATTAATATTATTATTAGTATTAATGTTATTATTACTTATTTAGTAGATTATTATTTAGTTTATTATTATTATTATTATTATTATTAATATTATTGTTAGTATTAATGTTATTATTATTATTCATTATTATTATTATTATTATTATTATTATTAATATTATTATTATTATTATTATTATTATTATTATTTAGTATTATTTAGTTTAATAATAATAATAATAATGATGATGATGATGTTCGTATTAATGTTGTTATTATTATTATTATTATTATTTTACTTTTTATTAGCTTTTGCACTTATTTTGTAGCTTCATATTTTTCTATCCAATATGATACTATTTTACTAAATCATGACATTTAGTTTAATTATATCATTGAAACTGTTACTTGGATTTGTGTATTAATAAATTCCAGCTCATTTACAGAAAAAAAAACATTTAAAAAAAAATTGTGTATTAAAGGGGTATTCCGATTAGAGATGAGCGAACAGTAAAATGTTCGAGGTTCGATATTCGTTTCGAGTAGCCCCTCAATATTCGACTACTCGAATCGAATATCGAACCCTATTATAGTCTATGGGGGGAAAATGCTCGTTTCAGGGGTAGGCAACATTCAATCAAATTATACTTACCAAGTCCACGAGTGAGGGTCGGGCTGGATCCACCGAGAAGTCTTCTCCTTGCAGCGTCCCCGCGGCATCTTCCGGCTCTTCATTCACTCTGCCAGGCATCGGGCCTGGGCAGAGCCGACTGCGCATGTCTGCACTACAAGCGGAAGAGCCGGAAGACGCCGTGGGGAAGCTGCACGGAGAAGACTCCTAAAGGTAGGAGAAGAACCAGCGTTGATTGGCCGACTGTATAGCATTCGGCCAATCAATGCTGGTTCTGCATCGAACTTTTACATTCGAATAGCGAGTGGTACTCGATCGAGTATGAGTATTTCGAATACCGTAGTATTCGATTGAATACCTACTCGATCGAGTACTACTCGCTCATCTCTAATTTCGATCTAAAAATCGTAAGGACGTATCCTAAGGATAGGTCCCTACTATCAGATAGGGACGAGTGAACCAATTCGACCTGATCCCAAATTATTTTGGGAAACGCTATTATATAACAACAGTTATACATGTGTCATCTTGCCTTACCTCTCCTGGGCATCCAACAGCATCCAACAGTACCTTGGCGGTGTCTTCGGGCCTCTGGCTGACTTCATGCACCCTGGGTCAATCACACTGGGGGCGGTGATGTCATAATGCTTTGCTCATGCATAGTACGTCCAGCCTGAAATGAAGAGGAGAGACGAACCTCATGACTATTAATTGAAATGAATCTCATGAGGTTCATTTGCCCATTAGGTGGATGGGGGTCTGACACTCATTGCTCACATCGATTAGATGTCCTCAGCAGAAAATGGAGCAGGAAGCAGACAGTACTGTTGTCTGTGCAGTGGCAGAACTGAGTAACTGCAACTTAGTTCCCATTCAGTACATAGAGATCAGCGCTGTCTGCTTCCTGCTCCATTCTCTGAATATCAGCTGCTGAAAACAAACAATCACTAGTTTGATATATTGTACAGGAACACTGCAGGATATATAATGTACAAAATTACTTAACTTTATATGTAGATTAATTCTATCATTGAAATGGACATAAAAGTGGACACACTGGTTATATATAATAGTGGACATACTGGATCTATATAAAGGGGACATACTGGATATATATATGAGTGGATATACTGGATATATATAAGAGTGGATATAAGTAAATGATCAGCTATTGTTACTGGACCTTTAACACCAGACGTGATTAGTAACATACGATGTAGATGAAATTATCTGGAGTGATTCAGATCTCATTGAGTTCCGTTCGTAGAGGACGACTGGTTGATTAGACAATCTGCATAGAATAACCTGTAATGACTCCATCATCAGATACACAGCGACAAAATCACAGATCAGTCTAAACAATCATAAAGCCTTTGTCAGCTAAGAGTACATGAAAATTTAGGATTTATCATCACTAGAACTCCCTAGTACAACCCCAAAAATGTAAAAAATTATACCAGCCCGAATTCGAGAACTTTAAGGCTACATCTATGGGATTTATTTACAGCCGATCTGCAATATTATCCATGGAATCAAGGCCCCCCATCAAACCTCTAAGCCATTCTGGTCTATTATTACAGCCACATATAACAGATGTGCCCCTCACTACTAGATCAAGCTGAGCCAAAAACTCCTTTAGGCCAGGGTCCCATGTTCTTAAAACACAGTGTTTTACAGTGCCTGCAAAGTGGATGTGATTCTGGCTAATCCCAAATAAAAAATCTGCAGTGGAAAAGCATGGCAATTATATCTGTGGAAATGTATAGGTATAATAGGGGCAGAATGTTGGGACTGGGGGAAAATATATGCATTTGGGTTCGCAACTGGCTCTCTGATAGGAAACAGAGGGTACTTATTAATGGTAAATATTCAGACTGGGTCACATTCACCAGTGGGGTGCCACAGGGGTTAGTATTGGAGGGGTCACAGTCACCAGTGGGGTGCCGCAGGGGTCAGTATTAGGTCCTCTCTTGTTTAATATCTTTATTAATGACCTGGTAGAGGGTTTACAAATCAGGGTGTCCATATTTGCAGATGATACTAAACTTTGTAAGGTAATTAATAATGAGGAGGATAGTAGAATATTACAAGGGGATCTAAGGAAACTGGAAGCATGGGCGGAGACTTGGCAAATTAAGTTTAATGTTGACAAATGTAAAGTAATGCACTTTGGTCAACGTAATAAAATGTCTGACTGTACTTAATAGTAAATTACTGGGTAAGACTGTCAATGAAAAAGACTTGGGGATTTTGGTGGACAGCAAGCTTACCTTTAGTGACCAGTGTCAGGCAGCTGCTGCCAAGGCAAATAAAATTATGGGATGCATCAAAAGAGATCTAGATTCTCATGACAAAGACGTAGTTATGCCTCTATACAAATCACTGGTACGGCCACACTTAGAATATTGTGCGCAATTTTGAGCCCCGATATACAAGAAAGACATAAGTGAACTTGAAAAAGTACAAAGACGGACAACCAAAACGATTAGGGGAATGGGTGGACTGGAGGACAATGAGAGATTAACAAACTTAGGGTTATTCAGTTTAGAGAAAAGACATCTATGGGGAGATCTAATAACAATGTACAAATACATGAAGGGGCAATACAAAGAACTTTCTAAGGATCTTTTTACTCCTGGGCCAGTGACAAGGGGACATCCTCTACGTCTGGAGGAGAGAAGGTTTCCCCAGGAGCATAGAAGGGGATTCTTCACAGTAAGAACAGCGAGGCTATGGAACTCTCTGCCCCAGGAAGTGGTGATGGTGGATTCACTAAACAAGTTCATAGCGGGCCTGGATGTCTTTCTTGAAGGGAAAAATATTACGGGTTTTAGATTTTGGTAGGGACAACTTGATCCAGGGTTTCATACTGACTGCCAGACGGCCAATTGGCATGAGCCTCATGGGTGTTTTTTGTTTTGCCTTTCTCTGGATCAACACTATAGGGTTATAGGTTTCTTTATTCAGTCTCATCTACTATGTAACTTAAGTATCGCAATTTTCCCGCCTGCCCCGGCGAGTGATCATTACACTTTTTTTTTGGTAAGTCTTCCAAGTAGACTTCTCCCAGAAAGTACCACCCCTTAGTGAAATTGGTTATTGTTATGGTTTTGCCACAACACAACCTATGTGGGGATAGCAGCCATTATTTTACTTACTAATCCCAGCTCCTGTCCAGGTTTCCCCGCTTCAGCCTCAAGAGAAAATGGCAGACTATGTCCAAATACTAAACAAGATCCAGATATCACACCCTGTAGTGCGTTGCGCTCCCTGGTCGCCAAAATGGAATTGGCCCTGAACAGAAGCAGGGAATGGTGGGGGCAGTGCCATACCTCTAATGGAGCGAGGCGGACACTCCAGGCGGCGCTCCAGAGGGACCGGCAGTCACAGTGATTTTTTTCCTTAAACCAGCGTAGGAGAAAGCCGCTCTAAAAACAACCCAAAAGGCCTTCTCCTGCACTGATTTAGACCTTTTCAGACCCCCGAGTATAATAATTGGAGCCCCAGGGAGGTGAGGGAACATAATAAACAGTTTTACTCACCTCTTCAGGATCTGATGTTACTCCTAGGAAGCTTCGGGCTTATATGGTAATTTCCCAGATGTCACGTGGTCTGAGATAGTACCCTATAGGCCCAAAACCTGTGCTAGTAGTAATAGCCTGTTACTACTAACACAGTCTTTGGGCCTGTATGGTACTGTTAGCACCTGCTAGGATTAACATCGGATCCCAGAGAGGTGAGTAACAGCATTTATTATGTTCCCTCATCTCCCATGGGGCTCCGATTATTATATTCGGGGGTCTGAAAAGACTTCTCAGTATAATAATAATTCATTGGTGTGCAACTGTGGGGCATAATAGAGCTTGGAGGGTCCACTGTGGCCCCTGTAACCTCTATTATGCCCCACAGCTGCCCCCCTGCAACCTCTATTATGCCCCACAGTCTATTGTGCCACCGTAGGGCATAATATAGGCTGCAGGGGCTGCTGTGGGATATATATATATATATATATATATATATATATATATATATATATATATATATATATTGGGTCCGTGGAGAAGTGAGGAGTCAAAGATGTCTGTGTTGCAAACTTTAGAGAGTCAAGTCACAGCTGGAAGAAGTGGTCCTGGTGGTCCAAAGGGAAGAGACGGGAAATGTGGGGAGACGTCTCCTGAGACTATTACCGCAAAAAATTTTGCAAATGCATTTTTTGATTGTCTGCCTCAGGCAGCAGAGAGGCTAGGTTCACCTCTGGGTGGGGGCCATACTATTTCGAGGCCATAAAAGGGAGCAATAAACCAAATGGATGCAAATAAAACTATCAATTTAGAAGTATAAATAAGGCCAATGTAACCCGTGGGGCTCCAAAAAGGGGGCAACATACTGTGTGGGGGTCAGTAAGGGAGTAATGTATTGTGGCAGCCAATAACAAAGATGTTATATTGTGAGAGGGTCAAGGGAAATTTTTTTGTCCTTAATGAACTTTCCACAAGAAAAGAGAAAGAAAAATTCCCATATATTCAACAGAAATGTTGCTATTATGGCACAATAAGTCTTTCATGTTTTTCCCTTGGATATCCGGGAGTGTTGCCTATTTTTTTGTGTATCGGTGGAGGATTAATCTCCTCTATCCTGTGGCTGTCTCCCGTGTAGTTCTCTTTTTCTACATGGTCTTTATCTGTATAGACAGGTAGAGTACATAGATAGATATAAGATAGGCAGATACATACCCCTTGTGCCCCCCTATAATCTGGTCCTGCACGGATCTGATTGTTACCCGTGTGGTCTTACACATGACAGGAGCGCCGGCCCTCTTTCTTAGGCTGACAGTTGGCATATCCACAATGAAGCAGGATTAGAAAAAGAATGGAGGAGCAGAGAAGATCTGGAGCCGGAGATAAGTGTGAAAAGGTCAAGGAATGGTAAACTGTCTATTTTAGCGACCAGGATAAAAGATGTGCCTTGTTCTCCTGGAGAGAAAGTAATTCATAATGATATTCGAGCTATATATAGGACTCCTTGGAAAGCAAATGTGCCAGCTCTATAAGCAGAACTGTCCTTTGCAGTAATAATAATAAAAACCCATGAGAGGCCAGTGTATCCCCTCCGTGGATGGCACAAGGGGTTAAGTGTATGGGGCAGCAAAACAAAATCTTTCTCTGTAATGAATAATGTACATTAGCAGGTTGTAAACACTCACATACTTAAAAGGATTGCATTGATAACTTTTTAGCTTTCTGTTAGGAAATTGCCAGTTAAGCAATTCCCCAGTAACTGCTGAAGGAACCTGAGAAGGGTAAGGGGCATGACAGAGACAATGAGTCCTAAGGCTAGATCCACCACCAATCCATACCTACTTGCCTCAACTGCTCTAGGTAGTAGAGGACAACTGAGCGACAGTCCCTTCCTATATTACAAGTGAAACACAAAACGCAGACAAGATAGACGGTTTATAGATAGGTTCCTAGGAGCCCTAAGAGTGTTCTACACTATGTTTTATAGATAGGTTCCTAGGAACCCTGGCAGTATTCTACACTGTGTTTTATAGATAGGTTCCTAGGAACCCTGACAGTATTCTACACTATGTTTTATAGATAGGTACCTAGGAACCCTGACAGTGTTCTACACTATGTTTTATAGATAGGATCCTAGGAGCCCTAAGAGAGTATTCTACTAGAGATGAGCGAACACTAAAATGTTCGAGGTTCGAAATTCGATTCGAACAGCCGCTCAATGTTCGTGTGTTCGAACGGGTTTCGAACCCCATTATAGTCTATGGGGAACAGATACTCGTTAAGGGGGAAACCCAAATCCGTGTCTGGAGGGTCACCAAGTCCACTATGACACCCCAGGAAATGATGCCAACACCTCTGGAATGACACTGGGACAGCAGGGGAAGCATGTCTGGGGGCATCTAACACACCAAAGACCCTCTATTACCCCAACATCACAGCCTAACAACTACACACTTTACACACTCAATACCACCTCTCTGACAGTAGGAAAACACCTTGAAACATGTGTATTTGGCACTTGCAGTGAGGAGAGCTTGTCACCAGCAGTGAATTTGGCCCTTGTAGTAAGTTGAGGTTGGCACCAACATTTGTTTTGAAAATCAGGGTGGATTGAGCCTCTAACCAGCAGAGTTTGGGCAAATTCATGGTGGAGGGAGCCTCTAAACACCCCAGTTTGGGCAAATTCATGGTGGAGGGAGCCTCTAAAAACCCCAGTTTGGACCAATTCATGGTGGAGGGAGCCTCTAACCAGCCCAGTTTGGGCAAATTCATGGTGGAGGGAGCCTCTAAAAAACCCAGTTTGGACCAATTCATGGTGGAGGGAGCCTCTAACCAGCCCAGTTTGGGCAAATTCATGGTGGAGGGAGCCTCTAACCAGCCCAGTTTGGACCAATTAATGGTGGAGGGAGCCTCTAACCAGCCCAGTTTGGACCAATTAATGGTGGAGGGAGCCTCTAACCAGCCCAGTTTGAACCAATTCATGGTGGAGGGAGCCTCTAAACAGCCCAGTTTGGGCAAATTCATGGTGGAGGGAGCCTCTAAAAAACCCAGTTTGGACCAATTCATGGTGGAGGGAGCCTCTAACCAGCCCAGTTTGGACCAATTAATGGTGGAGGGAGCCTCTAACCAGCCCAGTTTGGACCAATTCATGGTGGAGGGAGCCTCTAAACAGCCAAGTTTTGGGAAATTCATGGTGGAGGGAGCCTCTAACCAGCCCAGTTTGGACCAATTCATGGTGGAGGGAGCCTCTAAACAGCCAAGTTTTGGGAAATTCATGGTGGAGGGAGCCTCTAACCAGCCCAGTTTGGACCAATTCATGGTGGAGGGAGCCTCTAAAAAACCCAGTTTGGACCAATTCATGGTGGAGGGAGCCTCTAAACAGCCCAGTTTGGGCAAATTCATGGTGGAGGGAGCCTCTAACCAGCCCAGTTTGGACCAATTAATGGTGGAGGGAGCCTCTAAACAGCCCAGTTTGGGCAAATTCATGGTGGAGGGAGCCTCTAACCAGCCCAGTTTGGACCAATTCATGGTGGAGGGAGCCTCTAACCAGCCCAGTTTGGGCAAATTCATGGTGGAGGGAGCCTCTAAAAAACCCAGTTTGGACCAATTCATGGTGGAGGGAGCCTCTAACCAGCCCAGTTTGGGCAAATTCATGGTGGAGGGAGCCTCTAACCAGCCCAGTTTGGACCAATTAATGGTGGAGGGAGCCTCTAACCAGCCCAGTTTGGACCAATTCATGGTGGAGGGAGCCTCTAACCAGCCCAGTTTGGACCAATTAATGGTGGAGGGAGCCTCTAAACAGCCAAGTTTGGACCAATTCATGGTGGAGGGAGCCTCTAAAAACCCCAGTTTGGACCAATTCATGGTGGAGGGAGCCTCTAACCAGCCCAGTTTGGACCAATTAATGGTGGAGGGAGCCTCTAACCAGCCCAGTTTGGACCAATTAATGGTGGAGGGAGCCTCTAACCACCCCAGTTTGGACCAATTCATGGTGGAGGGAGCCTCTAAACAGCCAAGTTTGGACCAATTCATGGTGAAGGGAGCCTCTAAAAACCCGTTTGGACCAATTCATGGTGGAGGGAGCCTCTAACCAGCCCAGTTTGGGCAAATTCATGGTGGAGGGAGCCTCTAAACAGCCCAGTTTGGGCAAATTCATGGTGGAGGGAGCCTCTAACCAGCCCAGTTTGGACCAATTAATGGTGGAGGGAGCCTCTAACCAGCCCAGTTTGGACCAATTAATGGTGGAGGGAGCCTCTAACCACCCCAGTTTGGACCAATTCATGGTGGAGGGAGCCTCTAAACAGCCAAGTTTGGACCAATTCATGGTGGAGGGAGCCTCTAAAAACCCCAGTTTGGACCAATTCATGGTGGAGGGAGCCTCTAACCAGCCCAGTTTGGACCAATTAATGGTGGAGGGAGCCTCTAAACAGCCAAGTTTTGGGAAATTCATGGTGGAGGGAGCCTCTAACCAGCCCAGTTTGGACCAATTCATGGTGGAGGGAGCCTCTAAAAAACCCAGTTTGGACCAATTCATGGTGGAGGGAGCCTCTAACCAGCCCAGTTTGGACCAATTCATGGTGGAGGGAGCCTCTAAACAGCCCAGTTTGGGCAAATTCATGGTGGAGGGAGCCTCTAAAAAACCCAGTTTGGACCAATTCATGGTGGAGGGAGCCTCTAATTAGCCCAGTTTGGACCAATTAATTGTGGAGGGAGCCTCTAACCAGCCCAGTTTGGACCAATTAATGGTGGAGGGAGCCTCTAAACAGCCCAGTTTGGGCAAATTCATGGTGGAGGGAGCCTCTAACCAGCCCAGTTTGGACCAATTAATGGTGGAGGGAGCCTCTAACCAGCCCAGTTTGGACCAATTAATGGTGGAGGGAGCCTCTAACCACCCCAGTTTGGACCAATTCATGGTGGAGGGAGCCTCTAACCAGCCCAGTTTGGACCAATTCATGGTGGAGGGAGCCTCTAAAAAACCCAGTTTGGACCAATTCATGGTGGAGGGAGCCTCTAAACAGCCCAGTTTGGGCAAATTCATGGTGGAGGGAGCCTCTAAAAAACCCAGTTTGGACCAATTCATGGTGGAGGGAGCCTCTAACATACGATGTAGATGAAATTATCTGGAGTGATTCAGATCTCATTGAGTTCCGTTCGTAGAGGACGACTGGTTGATTAGACAATCTGCATAGAATAACCTGTAATGACTCCATCATCAGATACACAGCGACAAAATCACAGATCAGTCTAAACAATCATAAAGCCTTTGTCAGCTAAGAGTACATGAAAATTTAGGATTTATCATCACTAGAACTCCCTAGTACAACCCCAAAAATGTAAAAAATTATACCAGCCCGAATTCGAGAACTTTAAGGCTACATCTATGGGATTTATTTACAGCCGATCTGCAATATTATCCATGGAATCAAGGCCCCCCATCAAACCTCTAAGCCATTCTGGTCTATTATTACAGCCACATATAACAGATGTGCCCCTCACTACTAGATCAAGCTGAGCCAAAAACTCCTTTAGGCCAGGGTCCCATGTTCTTAAAACACAGTGTTTTACAGTGCCTGCAAAGTGGATGTGATTCTGGCTAATCCCAAATAAAAAATCTGCAGTGGAAAAGCATGGCAATTATATCTGTGGAAATGTATAGGTATAATAGGGGCAGAATGTTGGGACTGGGGGAAAATATATGCATTTGGGTTCGCAACTGGCTCTCTGATAGGAAACAGAGGGTACTTATTAATGGTAAATATTCAGACTGGGTCACATTCACCAGTGGGGTGCCACAGGGGTTAGTATTGGAGGGGTCACAGTCACCAGTGGGGTGCCGCAGGGGTCAGTATTAGGTCCTCTCTTGTTTAATATCTTTATTAATGACCTGGTAGAGGGTTTACAAATCAGGGTGTCCATATTTGCAGATGATACTAAACTTTGTAAGGTAATTAATAATGAGGAGGATAGTAGAATATTACAAGGGGATCTAAGGAAACTGGAAGCATGGGCGGAGACTTGGCAAATTAAGTTTAATGTTGACAAATGTAAAGTAATGCACTTTGGTCAACGTAATAAAATGTCTGACTGTACTTAATAGTAAATTACTGGGTAAGACTGTCAATGAAAAAGACTTGGGGATTTTGGTGGACAGCAAGCTTACCTTTAGTGACCAGTGTCAGGCAGCTGCTGCCAAGGCAAATAAAATTATGGGATGCATCAAAAGAGATCTAGATTCTCATGACAAAGACGTAGTTATGCCTCTATACAAATCACTGGTACGGCCACACTTAGAATATTGTGCGCAATTTTGAGCCCCGATATACAAGAAAGACATAAGTGAACTTGAAAAAGTACAAAGACGGACAACCAAAACGATTAGGGGAATGGGTGGACTGGAGGACAATGAGAGATTAACAAACTTAGGGTTATTCAGTTTAGAGAAAAGACATCTATGGGGAGATCTAATAACAATGTACAAATACATGAAGGGGCAATACAAAGAACTTTCTAAGGATCTTTTTACTCCTGGGCCAGTGACAAGGGGACATCCTCTACGTCTGGAGGAGAGAAGGTTTCCCCAGGAGCATAGAAGGGGATTCTTCACAGTAAGAACAGCGAGGCTATGGAACTCTCTGCCCCAGGAAGTGGTGATGGTGGATTCACTAAACAAGTTCATAGCGGGCCTGGATGTCTTTCTTGAAGGGAAAAATATTACGGGTTTTAGATTTTGGTAGGGACAACTTGATCCAGGGTTTCATACTGACTGCCAGACGGCCAATTGGCATGAGCCTCATGGGTGTTTTTTGTTTTGCCTTTCTCTGGATCAACACTATAGGGTTATAGGTTTCTTTATTCAGTCTCATCTACTATGTAACTTAAGTATCGCAATTTTCCCGCCTGCCCCGGCGAGTGATCATTACACTTTTTTTTTGGTAAGTCTTCCAAGTAGACTTCTCCCAGAAAGTACCACCCCTTAGTGAAATTGGTTATTGTTATGGTTTTGCCACAACACAACCTATGTGGGGATAGCAGCCATTATTTTACTTACTAATCCCAGCTCCTGTCCAGGTTTCCCCGCTTCAGCCTCAAGAGAAAATGGCAGACTATGTCCAAATACTAAACAAGATCCAGATATCACACCCTGTAGTGCGTTGCGCTCCCTGGTCGCCAAAATGGAATTGGCCCTGAACAGAAGCAGGGAATGGTGGGGGCAGTGCCATACCTCTAATGGAGCGAGGCGGACACTCCAGGCGGCGCTCCAGAGGGACCGGCAGTCACAGTGATTTTTTTCCTTAAACCAGCGTAGGAGAAAGCCGCTCTAAAAACAACCCAAAAGGCCTTCTCCTGCACTGATTTAGACCTTTTCAGACCCCCGAGTATAATAATTGGAGCCCCAGGGAGGTGAGGGAACATAATAAACAGTTTTACTCACCTTTTCAGGATCTGATGTTACTCCTAGGAAGCTTCGGGCTTATATGGTAATTTCCCAGATGTCACGTGGTCTGAGATAGTACCCTATAGGCCCAAAACCTGTGCTAGTAGTAATAGCCTGTTACTACTAACACAGTCTTTGGGCCTGTATGGTACTGTTAGCACCTGCTAGGATTAACATCGGATCCCAGAGAGGTGAGTAACAGCATTTATTATGTTCCCTCATCTCCCATGGGGCTCCGATTATTATATTCGGGGGTCTGAAAAGACTTCTCAGTATAATAATAATTCATTGGTGTGCAACTGTGGGGCATAATAGAGCTTGGAGGGTCCACTGTGGCCCCTGTAACCTCTATTATGCCCCACAGCTGCCCCCCTGCAACCTCTATTATGCCCCACAGTCTATTGTGCCACCGTAGGGCATAATATAGGCTGCAGGGGCTGCTGTGGGATATATATATATATATATATATATATATATATATATATATATATATATTGGGTCCGTGGAGAAGTGAGGAGTCAAAGATGTCTGTGTTGCAAACTTTAGAGAGTCAAGTCACAGCTGGAAGAAGTGGTCCTGGTGGTCCAAAGGGAAGAGACGGGAAATGTGGGGAGACGTCTCCTGAGACTATTACCGCAAAAAATTTTGCAAATGCATTTTTTGATTGTCTGCCTCAGGCAGCAGAGAGGCTAGGTTCACCTCTGGGTGGGGGCCATACTATTTCGAGGCCATAAAAGGGAGCAATAAACCAAATGGATGCAAATAAAACTATCAATTTAGAAGTATAAATAAGGCCAATGTAACCCGTGGGGCTCCAAAAAGGGGGCAACATACTGTGTGGGGGTCAGTAAGGGAGTAATGTATTGTGGCAGCCAATAACAAAGATGTTATATTGTGAGAGGGTCAAGGGAAATTTTTTTGTCCTTAATGAACTTTCCACAAGAAAAGAGAAAGAAAAATTCCCATATATTCAACAGAAATGTTGCTATTATGGCACAATAAGTCTTTCATGTTTTTCCCTTGGATATCCGGGAGTGTTGCCTATTTTTTTGTGTATCGGTGGAGGATTAATCTCCTCTATCCTGTGGCTGTCTCCCGTGTAGTTCTCTTTTTCTACATGGTCTTTATCTGTATAGACAGGTAGAGTACATAGATAGATATAAGATAGGCAGATACATACCCCTTGTGCCCCCCTATAATCTGGTCCTGCACGGATCTGATTGTTACCCGTGTGGTCTTACACATGACAGGAGCGCCGGCCCTCTTTCTTAGGCTGACAGTTGGCATATCCACAATGAAGCAGGATTAGAAAAAGAATGGAGGAGCAGAGAAGATCTGGAGCCGGAGATAAGTGTGAAAAGGTCAAGGAATGGTAAACTGTCTATTTTAGCGACCAGGATAAAAGATGTGCCTTGTTCTCCTGGAGAGAAAGTAATTCATAATGATATTCGAGCTATATATAGGACTCCTTGGAAAGCAAATGTGCCAGCTCTATAAGCAGAACTGTCCTTTGCAGTAATAATAATAAAAACCCATGAGAGGCCAGTGTATCCCCTCCGTGGATGGCACAAGGGGTTAAGTGTATGGGGCAGCAAAACAAAATCTTTCTCTGTAATGAATAATGTACATTAGCAGGTTGTAAACACTCACATACTTAAAAGGATTGCATTGATAACTTTTTAGCTTTCTGTTAGGAAATTGCCAGTTAAGCAATTCCCCAGTAACTGCTGAAGGAACCTGAAAAGGGTAAGGGGCATGACAGAGACAATGAGTCCTAAGGCTAGATCCACCACCAATCCATACCTACTTGCCTCAACTGCTCTAGGTAGTAGAGGACAACTGAGCGACAGTCCCTTCCTATATTACAAGTGAAACACAAAACGCAGACAAGATAGACGGTTTATAGATAGGTTCCTAGGAGCCCTAAGAGTGTTCTACACTATGTTTTATAGATAGGTTCCTAGGAACCCTGGCAGTATTCTACACTGTGTTTTATAGATAGGTTCCTAGGAACCCTGACAGTATTCTACACTATGTTTTATAGATAGGTTCCTAGGAACCCTGACAGTGTTCTACACTATGTTTTATAGATAGGTTCCTAGGAACCCTGACAGTATTCTACACTATGTTTTATAGATAGGATCCTAGGAGCCCTAAGAGAGTATTCTACACTATGTTTTATAGATAGGTTCCTAGGAGCCCTGACAGTATTCTACACTATGTTTTATAGATAGGTTCCTAGGAGCCCTGACAGTATTCTACACTATGTTTTATAGATAGGTTCCTAGTAGCCCTGACATTGTTCTACACTATGTTTTATAGATAGGTTCCTAGGAGCCCTGACATTGTTCTACACTATGTTTTATAGATAGGTTCCTAGGAGCCCTGACATTGTTCTACACTGTGTTTTATAGATAGGTTCCTAGGAGCCCTAAGAGTATTCTACACTATGTTTTATAGATAGGTTCCTAGGAGCCCTGACAGTGTTCTACACTATGTTTTATAGATAGGTTCCTAGGAGCCCTGACATTGTTCTACACTATGTTTTATAGATAGGTTCCTAGGAGCCCTGACATTGTTCTACACTGTGTTTTATAGATAGGTTCCTATGAGCCCTGACAGTATTCTACACTATGTTTTATAGATAGGTTCCTAGGAGCCCTAAGAGTATTCTACACTATATTTTATAGATAGGTTCCTAGGAGCCCTGACAGTGTTCTAAACTATGTTTTATAGATAGGTTCCTAGGAGCCCTAAGAATATTCTACACTATGTTTTATAGATAGGTTCCTAGGAGCCCTGACAGTGTTCTAAACTATGTTTTATAGATAGGTTCCTAGGAGCCCTGACAGTATTCTACACTATGTTTTATAGATAGGTTCCTAGGAGCCCTGACAGTGTTCTAAACTATGTTTTATAGATAGGTTCCTAGGAGCCCTAAGAATATTCTACACTATGTTTTATAGATAGGTTCCTAGGAGCCCTGACAGTGTTCTAAACTATGTTTTATAGATAGGTTCCTAGGAGCCCTGACAGTATTCTACACTATGTTTTATAGATAGGTTCCTAGGAGCCCTGACAGTGTTCTAAACTATGTTTTATAGATAGGTTCCTAGGAGCCCTAAGAGTATTCTACACTATGTTTTATAGATAGGTTCCTAGGAGCCCTGACATTGTTCTACACTGTATTTTATAGCTAGGTTCCTAGGAGTCCTGACAGTGTTATACATTATGTTTATAGATAGGTTCCTAGGAGTCCTGACAGTGTTCTACACTATGTTTTATAGATAGGTTCCTAGGAGCCCTAAGAATATTCTACACTATATTTTAAAGATAGATTCCTAGGAGCATTGAGAGTATTCTACACAACATTTTATCGATAGATTCCTGGAGTCCAAAGAGTATTCTACACTATGTTTTATAGATAGGTTCCTAGGAGCCCTGACAGTGTCATACACTATGTTTTATATATAGATTCCTAGGAGCCCTGACAGTATTCTACACTATGTTTTAAAGAATTTAAGTTGTGGTTCTTATCGAACTTGTTCGACCCAAAACAAATCAGGGACCCAAACCATCTGAACCTGAAAGAAACCTTGACATGTTCACCCATCTCTAGCAGTGACCATGATGAAGAGACGGTTGCAGTGGTAACAAGCTTTTCTTGCAGAGACCAAGCTACGGTCAAAAGTGAGAGGCATTTCTATTAACTTGTGTGTTCATTTACCCTTTTGATGTTTCTTGTAAACCATCTACACCTTCTATGTGATTGTCATTGCAGTGTCCAACACCTGCATGCTACAAGTCTAAAGTACTGGGTGGCATTTTTAGAATGTAGAAGGTTTTTACTTTCAGAAAATATGAGCATGGGGGCTAATAGGAAGTGGTCTTTTACAATTTAGAGATTAGAATATGTTATAAGTGCAAAAATTGCTGCAACAGCAAAAAGGTTAAATCACACAGAGACATCATTTGTTTCTCATTAAGTGCTTGAAGCCAGAAAATGAACAGATGTAAAAAACTCCAACTTGAGTCTGAGATAACTCATAAAAGTCTAGTTAAGACTACGACCATGGAATAAATACAGCGTTTCTGGGGGTTGCAGAAATGCAGCAGAAAAAAACACTGTGTATTACAGTACCAGATAGTGAATGAAAAAAGAAGGCAAGTCTGTTTGCTACTTTTCCCCCCGCTGTATTTCAGCTGGTTTTTTCTGCTTCACATCTCAACGTGTGGCATTAACTTGAGGTTGCGCTCCCACATTTCGGAAAAACAGCCTACTTTGTTGCAGATTTTGTTGCGTTTTTTTGAGCTAAAGCCAGGAGTGGATTGAGCAGAACGTAGAAGTATAAGAACTTCCTATATATTCCTATTCCTTTTGTATCCATTCTTGGTTTTGGCTCCAAAAAAAAAAAAACGCAGTAAAATCTGCAACTAAAAAAAACTACGTTTCTGCAACTTGGCGGAAATGCACCAGAAAAAAAAAGCAGTGTATTACAGTCCCTGCATGGTGAATGGGATTCTAGTGAATTCATCCACACACTGCTAAAAATATGTGCAGCGGATATGCTGCGATTTCCAAAACTTGCGGTTTTGCAAATCACAGCATGTCAACTATACCTATGGAAATGCCGGAATTTTCTCTATCGGTATAATGGAAGCAGAAGATTCACAGAGGAATCCTTTGCGGACTCTCTATGAAAAAAAAGTGGTGAATTGCCGCCACAGTTTTTCCTGCAGCACTTTTTTGCTGTGGCCAGCCATGTGGGTTTCAGCTTAGGGGGCGTTCACACCGATTTTTTTTGACTGGATACAAAGTACGACGTGTAGGACTTTTGTGACTTTGGTTTTAAAGCTGACCACTGTAAAGCCGTCCCCTGTCCAGTTTCTCAGGGCTGCGGATGAAAACCGAGCAGAGTGGTACAAGTGTGAACACCTTCTAGGGTTTTCTAGGATATTATAAAAACTCGTTGGGAGCCAGCGGTGCGTTAAAAAAATAAAGTAATGATACTGACAATGTTCGCACTGCACTTAATCCCACGCGCCCAATATGTGACCACTGAAGCCAGCGATCACTTGAGCCCATACAGTCCAAGGGGAACGGGGAAACGAACCAGGGGCAGGTGAGTACCATTAGTTTTTTATCATTAGTTTATGTCACCTGTAAGTTGTTAAAGGGATTCTACCATTAAAAAACTATTTTTTCTACGTAACACGTCGGAATAGCCTTTAGAAAAGCTATTCGTCTCCTACCTTTGGAAGTGATCTCCGCCGCGCCGTTCGTTCGAAATACCGGTTTGTACCGGTATGCTAATTAGTTCTCTCGCAGCGATGGGGGCGTCCCCATTGCTGCTTGAAAACCGACTGCAGCGTCGCCTCTATGTTCTTCTGTATCCTCCCCTTCCTTCTTCAGCTTGATGTTGGACACCTTCGCAGTACGCTCTGTTCAGCGAAGACTTCGAGGAACGTACTGCACAGGCGTCTGACATCAAGCTGAAGAAGGAAGGGGTGGATACAGAAGAATATAGAGGCGGCGCTGCAGTCGGTTTTCGAGCAGCAATGGAGATGCCCCAATCGCATCTCCTGCGCTGGGGGACGCCCCCATCACTGCGAGAGAACTAATTAGCATACCGCTACAAACCGGTATTTCGAACGAACAGCGCGGCGGAGAGCACTTCCAAAGGTAGGAGACGAATAGCCTTTCTAAAGGCTATTCCAATGTGTTACCTAGAAAAAATAGTTTTTTAATGGTAGAATCCCTTTAACTTATTCCTGAAAACCCCTTGAAAATTTGCTACATCTCCGACAGTAATGTAAATAAAACCTAAAAGCAAAAACACAACGATCCCTATTGTTACCTACTATATATTGGTATTGATGCTATTGCAATATTGATTCTTTTACCTTATTATTTTATCTTTATTAGAACCTTCCGGTTTTAGAGACTTGCTTATGCGTAGATTTTAATATCTGCACAGACCTTTCTACCGCATTGCACAATGCCCATGGCTACGGCTCCTTTCACTGTCTGCTTTTTTAGAAATTGCTAAGAATATTGTAAGTGAGCATCGCCATTCGAGTGAACTCCAGAAGATCATTACGTTATAGTGTCCTGCAGCAGGCTAAAGGATTGGTGACATTTTGCGATTAGCCTCCGAGGTGCGTAGAAGCTTCCATTCTACGCTGAATTATAAATTCACAGTGAGACCATGAAAGGCACCAAGCTGGCGAAATCCAAAAACATTAAAGCCGATCGGCCGCAATAAGCACTTGAAGAAGTGGCTTCTGGAGAGACGGGAAAGCTTCCTATTCATTCCCTCGGTGACCCTGATCTGATAGATGACTAAGGAGACATTATGTAACGTATCATGGAGGCTTTTTGTAAATAAGTGTCTTTATTTCTCACTTAAGCAAATGCAGGCTAACCGAAAAACCCGAATGGCTGCAGATATAATTCATTACCACTAGGGAGGTTTAGTGCAAATCTCATTACATGCATAATATGTCTGTCAGTTCTCGAAAAATATGGCTCTCGGATGGAAGCTACTTACCTCAAGGAGGAGAATGAATAGACGGGAAAAATAATTGTTCTTTCAATTCTTCCTAAGGCGAAGTCATCCCTTGACAATATACGGGTTCGGCTATACAGTCTGGAAATTTACTGGGTCATAGAAATTTACTTTGGGGAAGGTAATTATGAAGGACAGGACAAAGTTGCTTTTCTACCATGAGGATATAGTCAAACATGGCAGATTTAGGGAAGAAATTTCGGTGATTGAAAATCAGTTCCGGTCATCTGAATGGGGTTGATTCGGTGCCAAGTAGAAATGAGGGAAAAGACTAATAACAATCCAGTTTAGTCACTTGATTTCCAAAATTTGGGGTTGATCCCAAGATTTTCAGAACTCGATATTGAAAACACCTTTCCTTACATCTCTGGAGCTCCAGCCTCCCCGGTATCTTCTGGCCTCTTCCTGGGTGATGTCATGATCCCCCAATGACTGCAAAAGCCTCTTATGTAACATGGGGCATGTTGACAGTCCTATTTGATGACTGATACCCAATCACAGGTCTCAATAGTGATCCAGGGCTGGTGACATCATCAGGAGGCCAGAAGAGGCTTGGAAAGAAGACTATATGACATGGTTGAACCCCACAAAGGTGAGCTACTAATAATTTTTCCACACCTTCCCTGTACCTCCAATTATTATAGTCCAACATTTTTGGAAACTTCAGGCCAAACCTAGTTCATTCCAAAGCAGTTCACCCATCTCTAGACCGAAGCCTCTGCAGTATCCTAGTAGTAAAGCTGAGAAGAAAGGAAGCAAATACATGTCCTTACCTGTCCTTGTGATTGAACATACTGTGCCTGGATATGTGTATCACATCCTGGAAAACAAATTTGTATATATTTCCCATAATCCCCCAGTGGACCGAAAATGGCTTGTAAGTCTCCATACACCTGCAAAGGTGCCCACTGCCTAAGGAGCGTTATTATCCCCCAACTTTTCTAAAAACATCACAACCTTGTAATAAATTAAAACAAAGGTATTTGCGAACTATCCTGATTGTGTCCATGTGTGGTCACCCGGTGGGCAAGTAGATGGGTAAGGAATTGTAGCCTTTTGATGTTTTTTTTATTAGTACATTGCAATAGCGTGGAATTGGCTTCATGAGAAATTCCATAACGAGACTGAAGATTGGTTAAGTGTGGGCATATCTGTAAGAAGAGAATTTCACGATCGCGATCGGAATTCCGAACACAATCTTTTTAGGTGGGATCAAGATCTGTACTATTTCTCACAATGCTTTGTTTAGCCTTCACACTGAGTATATAGTGTATGCTCAGTGTGAAGGCTCCGCTGTGGTTCCATAGGAATGAATGGAAGAAGCCGGCACATAGCCTTAACCCCCTGCGTGCCGGCTGCCTTCATTCATTCTAATGGGAGACCAAACTAACATCTCTAGTAGCTACTTACCTCCAGAGATGGCTGGTCTGCAGTGCCTGGTCTTCTTCTTCGCCTCGCTGCTGCTCCATGCTGGTCTTCTCGCCTCGCTGCCCCGCCTCCCAGGTTAGTGTTTAAAGAGCTAGGAAGGCGTGGCGTAGGAGAGTGTGGGCGGGTACAGGGCGGGGAGATGTGACGTCTCCCCTCCCAGTACCCGCCCACACTCTCCTAACCCACCCACACTCTCCTAACCTGGCAGGGAGGGGGCAGCGAGGTGAGAAGAGCAGTGTGGAGCGGCAGCGAGGCGAAGAAGAACACCGGGACCGGAGCAGCCATCTCTGCAGGTAAGTGGACACCAGGAGGGGACTAAGTAGCCAGAGGATTAAAAAAAATCCTCTGGCTACTTCGTGATTCACTACACAGCGTGGATTCTAACAATTAAAGCATTCAATTGTTAGATTCCATGCTGTGTAGTGAATAGGATTGCTTTTAAAATCCGATCTCCGATTAATAAAAATCCCATTGACTTGCATTGGGATCGGAATTGGGATCGAGATCGGGTTCGAATGAAAAATGATCGGAAATCGGATTTTAAAATCGATCCTGAAAAGTCGAGATCGGCTCAACCCTAATTATGCTATATGTGTTTTTTATTCTATAAACAATTGAAATAACTTTAATATAGTTCCTAATAATTTTTTCAGGACTGTTGATATGAAATGGGTAATCCCTTTAATGCAATTCCCCTTTAATCGGAACATCTTTGTCCCTTTCCAATAACTAGTAGACTGTTCCGTGTTTTGTAACAGTTTGCAGAAAGCGGATTGATTTGATACAAAATACCTTTTTCTATCTGATAGACGTAGACAGTTTGTAAAAAATATCCCGACTAAATTGGAATCCAAAAAGTGAGAAAGATCTAAGAACCTTTTAATAGAGCCGGGCATAAAACAGAGCAATGAGTTTGTTTGATTCCTTTTTCTCTTATCTCAAATGAAGGATAAGAAGGATTACATTCTACTTTTGGTCTAAAGTCTCTTAGATTGTTCTATCTGCTAAAAAATATTTTCCCACAAATTCTCTGGTGTGTCGAATCTCCAAATAATGCCGCATTAAACTGGCTGGAAAGTAAGTTGTTCCGCTTTGCCCTTGGATAAGTTATTTTACCTCTTTGTGGCTTCAATAGGCTGAATAATTATTCATGCTGTAAGCGCTTTGCGGTTGAAGTTACCTCGAATCTTTCCCAAAATCAGAATACCACTGATGTCCAAGCCGATCCTTCAGAACCGTACTAATCTCAAAGCTCTAGGTCTATCTCTAGCTTACGCGTTAGCTGACTGCCTAAACAGGAATGCTAAGCGTTGTAACAAATGTTTCAATGACAAGATGTCAACATCTAAAAATTTGCTTTGATGCTAATTTGCCAAATTGGATCTGTCAAGGTGGTCCTCAAGTCAGACCAATAGGTATATTGGATGGATTCCAAATTACGTCACACTCCGGAGCGTCAGTGATGCAATGACACAGAAACAAGTTGAATCTGGGCTAAAGCATACTTTATTGAACAAATCATCTCTTCTTATACCCAAAGAAGTGAGTGTACATACAGGGTGTATTATAGAGTAATCATTAACTTGGTAGGCGTATATGGGTGTGTCATTGAGTAATCATTACCCGTTAGGATTCAGCAATTTCTATACATGAGTATTACAAGAATATCCCGCCCCTAATCATGAATATTCTAACTGTTCTGACATCTGATGATGAGGTTAACTCAGTGCGTATTACATAGTGTATGTTTTAGTCACCTTACCGCGTGGCATAACAAAGTCTATTTTAATAACCATCTTATCACTTTATTCCAGCCACTTTATTACTCTGTTTATTATGGGGTGCGGCATTATGTCTGCAAATATTCTGATTAATATGGAATATGTGTCAAGCTGACCTGGAGATGCATGTTACAATCTTAAGTTATTGACAGAGTGTATACACATATAGGGAATATATATGAACGTATTGATTTCCCTATCAATCCCTCCTTTTGAGAACAGATATGAGACCTCCCTCATCCACAAGTACTTCAATAGCAAGAAGCTATTGTCGGGCCTTCCCGAATTCCCTGAAGGTATGGGAAGGATCATATCTTATTCTCACTTATAGCATCTCACATTTAATCATCATTGCAGGGCTTTGATTCCAAACACATAGTTGTATCAGTCAATCTTTGAAAAAGTCCTTGATTGCAGGAAATTCAGCAGTATCCACAGGTAACAAGTATTGCCGCTACAACTGCCACCGAGACGAAAAGTCTTGACATTAGACCACTCCATTTTCCCAAACCAGGTTTGCAGCCAATCAGTGAAGGGGTTGTTGATGCCTGAGTTTTCAGCCATCTCTTCAGACAGGGATGTAAGACCCTCTAGCGCTCTAGTGACACTTCCATCAGGGGCTGTATTATTCGGGATAAAAGTACAACCATTAATGTCAATAATTTTGCAAACCCCTCCTTTTTCTACTAATAACTTCTCTTAAACTACTCTATTCCTCCCTGTTACCAAAGAAATTAGACCAAATTGTTCAGCTATTTCCTCTATAAATCTAGACTGATTGTAGAAAATATCATTTATAAGCCGTATGGTCATCACAGTGTCATTTTGGGTTATCAGCCCGTCGGTCGTCTCCCCTTTTTGGAGTGAAGTTACCAGAATCATCAGAAACAAATTCATTCTTTTGCTGCAGGGCTTTATAGTGGCTTGCGTGAATCCACGTGGCCTTCCCCTCAAGTGGCGGTAGTAAGGAGGACTTGGAAAGGACCATTAAATCTGGAATAGAATCATAAGCTTGTTTATGCACAAGGGAGAGTCTCTTCTGGAGGCTCTGGACATAACTGATGAAATTGTCACAGTGTACAGGCCTAGCCTAGTGTCTGTGGGAAATACAAGCCTAGCCTTGATGCTGACCTGAATAAAACCTATAAAAGGAGACAATTTCTTTATTTTTCCATTGGCGTGTACCCTAATGGAAATAAACACAATCGCAAACACTCTGTGCAGGATTTCCCTAATTTCTCACTTGCTTTCTGACTTTTTAAGCTTTAGAGTATCATTCAGTCTCTCCACTTTTTCCCTAGTTTGTGGATGAAAGGATGTATGAAATGCTTGTGTGACTCCCAACATTTGCATAACATTTTGCATTACCTCTCCTGTAAAACGGATACCTCTGTCAAATTTTTATGGCTTCAGATCCACACCTACAGAAAACCTCCACTATCAGTTTCTTTGCAGGGGCTCTTGCAATGGTTTTTGGCATTGGTGGCTGGACGCCTTCCCCTGCGAAAAGATCAACACACACAAACACATACTCATACGTGCCTACCTTAGGTAGTTGTATGAAGTCAATCTGCAGTCATTGAAATGGGTAGAGGGTTTTTGGTGCATGTATCTGGGGCACCTTAACTATACTACCCGGATTGTGTTGTATACATGTGTGTAAATCTGTTGGCAACCACTGGAAACCCAGGTGTGAAACATTGCTTATCCACCAAAACACAAATAGCATTCTTAGACAGGTGGGTTGTACCGTGAACAGCTACAAGGACCTTGGCAGGCATACCCGCAATCCCACCTTCCACAGACCTTCATTGTCCTGAGCTCCAGCCTTTGACCAGACCTTCCATCTCTTCCCCGGTGTTTTCCAAGTTAGAGCCTGTAAAGGTACTTATGTCCATCTGGTTTCACTCAGTACTCACCATGATCAGCGGAGGTGTTCCTGGGGTGTCCTTTCACCTTGGTTTCCTTGCTGCTTTTGTTTGCACCTTGTCTCTGCATCATTGGTGGCTTTGTGCGTGTCTTTACCTTTTCTTACAGCTACTTCTTTTAGAAGCATCAGGGTTTCCATCAACTGTTTAATGAGACTCCCATGTTTAATACGGGTACCTGCTGTTGTAATGAAATCTTTTGCCCTCCATATGGGACCATAGTCATGGGCAACTCTAAAATCATACCTGAAATCAGTGTATATGTTGTACTGTTTACCTTCTGACCCTCTAAGCAATTCAATGAGCGCCATCAGCTCCATCTCCTGTGCAAACACATGAGGAGGGAGTGGTTCTGCTTTTACTACCTCGTGTGGTGTGACCACCGCATACCCAGTGTAGAACCGTCCATCTTCGCCAATGCTCCTCGAACCATCTACAAAAAACTCAATATCTGGATTAGGGAGAGGTACATCAAACACATGTGAAAAACCTAATTTTCCCTGAGCCACAGGCTATAAAATGAACAAATGAATTTCCTTGTCCCATTTCCCCCTTTTTGAATCCACTGCACCAATAGGAACTAGAGCAGCTGGATTCAAAATAATGTACTATATCCCTTTAAGGTTACAAGATGTTTGTAGGCTTTATTGCACCAGAAGGAATTAATTCTGTGATATATTTCCCTATTGCTGGAGGTTACTCCACTATAAGGGACTTTGCTCCTAGCTTTACCACCGGAGAAACTGGCAGATGCCCAATATCATTATCAGGGACTTTGACCACAGTGAGTCAGGTGGGGCTGTATACACTATGCATCTGTATACCCTATGCATCTGTATACCCTGTACTGTAGTAGTATATCTACTCTTAATAAATTAACAGGTGACATATCACTGACTATAGTCTATCAATCTGGTCATACATATATGAGTAGTTACAATTTGTGGTACATTGATACAGGATCCTATTGTGAGTTCTAGTTCCCCTGAACTTTACCTTTATGTGGGGACCTACAGTGACGCTTGGTATGTTCACTATCTCCTCACAGTTATAATACTCACGACACCTACATGATTTCCTGGCTGGGTTGTATTCCAGGAATTGTAGATTCTCCCATTTTCTCTTTTGTGTCCATAACTGATTGCATTATAGATTCATCATTTTTTTCCCTTTTAGATGGACTCTAGATCTGTCCATGTAAATGTTGTTCAGACCCCATAATCTGTCTATAGAAGCCCCTTTACAAATCAAATGAGTCTGGGACATTCTTGAGTAGCACCCTTTTATCTTTTAGACCCCATGGTTTATAATGAGATAATAGTCATTGGTGCTTATTGAAATCTAAAGGGTGAATGATGTTATACCCCTATAGTCTGAGGATAGGAAGGGTGATTATCCTCTTCCAATGTAACAAAACTTTCCTCTTGCTCTATCGCAGAGGTACTAGGTTCAGGTTCATATGCCCTAGTCTAGATGCAAACATCATGATATAGTCCTTTTCCTTTGTGTGATCTTGGTTCCTCCCTCCCCCCCCCTTTTGGCAAAAACATTATTTACACCAGTCATGGTTTTGCTGTCCATACACACAAGTCCATCCTCCTGGTCCTGTTGCCACAGGAGACATGAGATGGGGTTGAGATGGTGGAGGAACTTTACATTTACTACTTTTCTCATATATTAAACCTTTCAAAGTCTTTTTCACAATCCAACTACTTTCTTGTATCATATCTTTCATTACCTCAAACCAAACTTCCTTTTCTGACCAACTTATTGTCATTAACCCATTAATCAGCACTGAGGCTGATTGCCAGCTCACCAATGGATCACTTCACATTTCTAGAACTTGCAATAACTTAATAACTTACTTGAATCTTTCTTTCATAACAACTTTGCATGTACACATAACACTATCTCACAAGCATCACAAGCCTTAACCCCTTCAGGTTCCTGCTGGCTAGGTACATTTCCCATGTTTGCACTTTCCTCTATGCCCATCTCTGGTTAAGATACAAACCCCTGTCTCTCAGTACTGTATACCACTACCATACTCTATTAGATGCCACAGATACTGTACCCTCCTGATCTAACTCCCACTCCAGGCATTTTCTCCCACCCAGTAGCTCACAAAGTGCTTGCTGGGCCCGAGAACAGTTCAGCAACCCCTTTGGCCAAATCGTGACTTCCTAAATTTCAGTCACCTTCCAGTCGCTGATCACCGCCAGGGGAGCTAGATACGGTACAGATATCAGGCTACTTTTTCCATAACAATAGATTCTATATATCAACCAGTGGGTGAAGCAAACTAATGCTAAACAAACAAGAATGACCTAAAACCTTTCAAATTCTCCTGAAATCATGTGAGATAGCGTTGTGCGTACTACAAGACAAACAATGACAAACATAAGACAAACATAAGACAAGACTTATGCTCTGGCTAGGGGTGTCCCCCTTTGGTTACCGGACAGAATTACAGAGGATCTATCAGTCATTTCATGTACTTTGTACCCCATATCTCTAATTGTCCCTAAGAGGAGGTATCTGGCATGTAGGATCACCCATCAGGGGCGCTCCTCCCTGATCCACCGGACACGCCAGTCTGATCGCAGGAAGAGTTAGTCTTTACGGCAGACCCCAACAGACCATTCCATACCCTCTAGGTATTAGGTAGACTCATACATTCACACAGCCGTTACACGTTAGACATAACAAAACAGTAATACATAGAGCTATCCAATCCAATATACCATTAAGTATCAAGAATGATATTCTACGGTTCTTTGCCAAATAATATGGGCTGGGAGTACAAAAGACAGACTATAGCATACCTTCAGATCCGGTCCCAGAGTTAGAAGACCCCCGGAAACACAGAGATATTGTAAGTAAGAAGCAATGGTTCTTACCTCACCGGTGATTGTCTGTGTGTCCTTTGATCCTTAACTCTGTTATTGCCGGGTCTCAAGATATTGAGGTCTTTTGCCTTTGCCAGCCCCACGTTGGGCGCCATTTACTGTCAAGGTGGTCCTCAAGTCAGACCAATAGGTATATTGGATGGATTCCAAATTACGTCACACTCCGGAGCGTCAGTGATGCAATGACACAGAAACAAGTTGAATCTGGGCTAAAGCATACTTTATTGAACAAATCATCTCTTCTTATACCCAAAGAAGTGGGTGTACATACAGGGTGTATTATAGAGTAATCATTAACTTGGTAGGCGTATATGGGTGTGTCATTGAGTAATCATTACCCGTTAGGATTCAGCAATTTCTATACATGAGTATTACAAGAATATCCCGCCCCTAATCATGAATATTCTAACTGTTCTGACATCTGATGATGAGGTTAACTCAGTGCGTATTACATAGTGTATGTTTTAGTCACCTTACCACGTGGCATAACAAAGTCTATTTTAATAACCATCTTATCACTTTATTCCAGCCACTTTATTACTCTGTTTATTATGGGGTGCGGCATTATGTCTGCAAATATTCTGATTAATATGGAATATGTGTCAAGCTGACCTGGAGATGCATGTTACAATCTTAAGTTATTGACAGAGTGTATACACATATAGGGAATATATATGAACGTATTGATTTCCCTATCAGATCGTAACTAGAAATGAGAGAACTGCTTCAGAATTGGATCAACCCGAATTCTCTGAATGTTTCAGTTGGTTAGCCATCCACAAATCCCTATTATACTATAGGGTCTCTTCAGATCAGAGAGTATAATAAGGTGTGGTGTGCCCAGGTAAGGTGGGGAAACACTTAGGCCTCCCTTGGCTCCTCATCAATGAAGAGTCTCGAGTCGAGGACTCTGGCAAAATAAGGACGCTTATTTTTTCAGCATCCTTCTGCAATTGCAGAATCAAGGAAGAATCTGTCGCTAATTTTGTGGTGCCAAATACTGCCATGTGGACAAGGCCTTATACTCATCTTACCACACATGCTCCCTTAGGGTCTTCTTGGGTCTCCCCGCCACACGACTACGCCAAACCTAGGCGCTCTCAATCTGTCCATTCACATTCAAGAGGAAGACGCTCGCATTGGAAGATAAGACCGGAGACCGGAAGGAAACACTCCGGGGCTCAATACAGCCCCTGAAAGGGACCCACCGACCATAGTAATGGGGAGCTACGGCGAGCCGGAGGGACAAACTTCCTGCAGAATCCGGCAACTAGTAGTGTTGGTTAATAGTCGTGTGGCAGGGAGGAAAATGGGGCAGATGTAAGGAGAGCTGGGGGGCACTAGGGGGGAATTGATATACTGGGTACTAGAGACAGGGCACAAGCATCAGGCCAGCAGTCCTCAAATGTAATTCCCGATGCTGAACTGCTGACTGCTGTCTTGATGTTAATGAAATGCAATGCTGGCCTGATAACGGAAAAGTACCGGGTAAGGCAATGTTTTTTTTCTCCAAAACTGTTCATATTAGGTCACTCATCTCAGAATATCTCAAACCAAAAGAAATATACAATGAATCTAGTAGATTTCAAATCCTTAATGTGTTTCTCTTTTCTTGTAACTCTTGTCAGAAGGTGACAGGCAGGGTACTGAAATCTCGCTATACCTCGCCCAGGTTTTTAAATTATGTGTGGTCCAGGGCGGATCTGGAGTAGGCCTCAGCACAGGTGGAGATCCTTGGCTCATTACTGGGTCAGAAAAAGGCTGCAGCTCTTGCATTCCAGTGCAGATCCAGGGGTGAGAGTGATAAGGTCAAAGCCATGTTTATGACTAATTGACCAATAATCCTGGGTAACTAACATAGTCCTAATTAATTAGGCTGAGTGCCAGCAGTAAGGAAATGACACCAGACACACAATCTTGGTATTAGTTCCTCTCTCAACCAAGAAGGAAATACTGCTGCACTTTTATTAAAACAACATGGGGTTATATAGTAGCAGAGAAAGGAAGAGAGACAACAACAACGTAAATTTCATATTTATTCCTGATTGGTATGGTACAGCTCAATCAAACAGAAAACGTTTAAGCAGTGCCATATATAGCCAGCTACTCCCGGTCCTGTGTGGTAACCTTGGGGAGCTGTCTTGTGGCAGCAAGCCAAGCATTTGTATTTCTTGCCCTCATCCTGGATGCAGGCGCCATCTTATCATATAACATTATACCAGTTTCAAGCATAAGCAACTATATCTAGCATTCAGCTTTTAAGGATAATGCTATTTATACATTACATGATTATAACCTTCACTAGAGTAGGCTGCTGGATCTGTCCTGTGTCCAGTGAGACTATATTATTGCACTTGTTTTGTTTGTGTGGCTTCTAGTAAGCCTTACGTATAGTTAGGTTACCATTACTGTTTAGGGAAGGTTCACACCAGCGCCTGATCTCCATTTTGCAGGTTTCCGTTTCCTGCTCGAGAAACTGGACAGGAGACGGAAACCGGTAGGCAGTTTTCAAACCCCTTCATTTGAACCAGTTTCCAAAGTGTCCGCCCATGAGCGCCCGTGCACGTCTTCTGCTCTCCACAGAGAAACCGTTTTGTTTTTTTTTAAGCAGACACAAAGTCGAACATGCAGGACTTTATGTCCGGTTAAAAAAAAATTAAAAAAAGTTTCGCCGCGGTGAGCAGAAGACGCTCACAGGTGGACACTGAATGCCGGGTTTCCGTCTCCTGTCGGCAGAAGACAGAAACCTCAAAGTCCCCCCCTCCACCCCATACATATAAAAAAAAAGTCATCTGGTCCTGTTGAATTCAGAAACCCGTCTCTTTGAAAGATAATTTCAGAATATTCAGAGGACACAGTTGTAACGAACAAAGACACAAGCGTTAAAGTGGCAGTAGGGTGCAAAAGTGAAATAAAGTACAGATACATTGACTATTACATTGGAATCTTTTATATAATAGTCTGTTAAATGTATATACTCTGCTCCAAGCAAACCTTTGCCTCTTGTGTGTTGCCTTTACGCAACACAATGGGTATGTTGCAACATTTGCAACTTTTTTTGTTATCTAATTGAGCATTCAATGCTGAAAAACACCGGGGATGGAAGGAAGTAACCTTACTAACCTATCTAATCTCCAGTTGCAGCTTTTTGCTTATGGACTGTTTTGTTGCAGCGAAGAACTGTTGATCCTTAGCCCATATCTGGGTTAGAATTCCCAGACCTAGTCATTACTGAGCACCAGAACAGCAGGGTAACATGAAAGAAAGACTCCACTAATGGGAGGTCACCTAGAATGCGGCAAAGTAAAGATGTCTTAAAGTTCCGTTCCCCCTCCAGGGATTCCCTGCGCCATAAAACACAACAGTCTACATTATCTTACTCTTTCTACTTCTTTAATTACTTTTGCATTTCACTTTGTGGTCTTGCGTCCATCACAATATGGCAAGAATCCATAAAAATAAAAACAGATCGATAACTTAAACAATATTCACTTAAGTATAAAGCAATTAAAACTTACTCCAGCTCCGATGGGCTGTGGCTGCCAAAGGACAGAGCAGATGAATATGTTGTTTTTATTGTTTTACCATTTTTTTTCTATTCAATTTTCAGAATTTCAAGCACGAGAGGAAGCAAGGACAGACCAAGCGAGGTCAGGAACGTACGCAGAGTCCTTGATGTTTGGCTGTGGTCTGCAGTCGGGCTCCACAAAGTTTCTAAGGAAGGAATAATTATTACATTCCATTAGAGGGATAAAAGGCCTTATCAGGCGGCCAAAAGTTCAGCCGAACTATCCAAAAACCAAGTGTAAGAAAAAAATTCAAATTTATTTTTGAAAACAAGGTAGTAAAATATATTACTTTTTCTAATTAGTTTTTATTTTCTGATTGTAGATTTTTTTTTATTTTATTTTTTGGCCATCTTGCCTGAGATTTTTACATGCTTCTTTACAGCGTGGTCATGGCCATAGGCAGCAATAGTCTTCTGCTGACTCATTGAGGTCTAGAGAAGAGTTTCCTAGACATGCTCAGTGCAGGGAGGTGAGTAGATAATCTGTGACATAATCTATTGTAAGTAGTGAATGTAATCATGGGTCACTATTAGAGATGAGAGAGTAGTACTCGATCGAGTAGGTATTCGATCGAATACTACGGTATTCGAAATACTCGTACTCGATTGAATACCACTCGCTATTCGAATGTAAAAGTTCGATGTAGAACCAGCATTGATTGGCCGAATGCTATACAGTCGGCCAATCAATGCTGGTTCTTCTCCTACCTTTAGAAGTCTTCTCCGTGCAGCTTCCCCGCGGCGTCTTACGGCTCTTCATTCACTCTGCCAGGCAACGGTCCTGGGAAGAGCCGACTGCGCATGTCTGCTTGTAGTGCGGACAGTCGGAAGAGCCGGAAGATGCCGTGGGGACGCTGCAAGGAGAAGACTGCACGGAGGATCAAGCCCGACCCTCACTCGTGGACTTGGTAAGTATAATTTGATTGAACGTTACATACCCCTGAAATGAGCATTTTCCCCCCATAGACTATAATAGGGTTCGATATTCGATTCGAGTAGTCGAATATTGAGGGGCTACTCGAAACAAATATTGAACCTCGGACATTTTACTGTTCGCTCAACTCTAGTCACTATGGGTGTTATCTGTAGGGGTGTGAACTTCTATTGTGATTCTCTGTCTTCTTTGTGTTATATATTTGGTCACTTGCGAAATGAAAGCCTTTACAGTATTTGAAAGTGTAAGGTTGCTGTGAAGCTTTACTGGACATGGTGAAAATTGCAGAATATAGTTCTTAGGCCTCCAGGCTAGAGCCTCTTCTGCAACGTCTGTCTGCTGCACCGGATTGGCGCTTCCGGTTCCTTGTAGAGGAGGGCCGGAACCTCCGCAAGAGTCGATGGGGATTCCGGTCTCCTCCTGAGACTGGAACCGGCACTTCCGGGGCCGGGGGGATCAGCGGCAGGCCGTAGATTATTTAGGCCTCATTCTGGCTCCGGCCTGCCACCAGTTATTCAGTTTCACCTGATGACAGCTCCCCCCTGCATTTTTGTCCTGCTCCTGACCCTGAACCTCCTGTGCCTCCTACTGTGTTCCCATTTTTTGACCTTGGCATGCCTTCTAGACTACTTCTCTTTACTACTGACTAGAAATACTACTGACCTCTTGTGGATTACTTCGGCTTGTTTTCTGACTACACCTGCTTGGCTACTCTGTGACCTCTTGTGTATGACCCGGCTCTCCTGACTACACATTTGCTACTCCCTCCTGCTACCTCATGACGTCCTGTGCACTGTCCCGGCTTGATTGACTTTGTCTTGGCTATCCCTGAAACCTGTGAAACCTCCTGTGTACCGACTTGGCCTGTACGACCTTCCTTAGTGCTGATTCCGCTATCTTGTACCATTCATCAGAACATCTCTCTCCTTGCTGACCATCTCTCCTGTTTCTTCATCTGCTGAGGTTAGTGTCTCTGTATTTTCTGGGTCCTCTTTTACTTGGGGTTCGCTGAGTGCTCTCTGGGCAGTTGCGGTTCTGGGTCCCAGAATTTACCAAGTCCAACTGCACCATCAGGAACTCTGGCGAAGACCTCTGGGACCTGGTTCCACTCTGGTTAGTAGAGCGTTGTACACTCAGGACTGTTTTGGCCTCGGCGTTTGGGGATTCTGGTTGCCCAGGATTAACCGTCCGTTATTATCGCATCAGGTTCTTAATAACAGTATTTTTAAAGAAAATAGATAGTCATGTAAAATTAAAAAATGAAACTGTCAAAAATTCTTTAAAAACCTATATCTCATAAAAACTTGGTTTAAAAAAAAATAGGACATTTTTGGTGAGACATTCCCTTTATATCATCCAGGTCTGAAATGTTGTGTAACATATATCTGGAGTGCAAAGTATACTTGAAGCGGCATTACCGTAGCACACAGATGAAGCATTGATCAAATGGAATAAATACATATGTATTGCTCATTTCTGCTGTACAAAATAAAGTTGCACACTCTTCCAACATCCTATTTGTAATACCACAGTTCATTCTAATTTTGTAGCAAAGTATTGATATCCTTCAAGACTTTATGACTGCTCTGGATTTAAGCAACCTATCACTCTTGAACGATCTGGTAGCTATCCTGGTCTCCATTGTAGAAGAAACAAAGTTGAACCAATTCAGAAAATTCATATTATAGGAAAGGAAAGCCAAAATTTTTACAAATTTTTGCAAATTTTACAAATCTTTAAGTATATATTTTACATGGTTCGGAATAGGGATACCAAGATAAAAGTGGTACCCTTATCCATTTCCAAAGCTGCCCGGGTGCCCACTCATCACTACTTGCTGGTGTCTCTTAACTAGAGAAAGACAAATTTTTCAAAAGTTTCGAATTCAAACATAGACCAAAATTTTGGTGATTTCAAAAGTGAAACTACTATACTCACCTTCCCTCTTCTCTCCTGGACATCCTCATAGCATCCAGTACTTCCTTGGGGTCCTCTTCTGGCCTTAAGGGTGACATTACATGCCTCAGCGTCATTGCCGAAGCCTGTGATTGGGCCTCAACGATCACATGGAGCATGATATTCTAATGCAAACATCATGAGGTTGAAAGGCTCCATGTGAATGCTTGGGCCCAATCCCAGGACTCAGCAGTGATTCCTTGGTATGTCATGTTACCCAGAAGATTAGAAGAAGACCTCATGGGAGTCCCAGAAGCCTGAAAGATGCAAAGGCGCAAAGGGAAGGTGGGAATAGCTATTTATTATTATTCACGCCTCCCCTGAGCCTTCACTTATTATACTCTACTCTATCTTATTATACTATGATTTGTATGAACTTATTCAACCCAAAAGAAATCAAATCCAGGAGAGGATTGAGAAGAAGGTAGAAGTATAAGAAGTTTGCTGTATGTTTCTCATTTCTTTTGTAGCCATTCTTGGCTTTGGCTCAATAAAACACAACAAAATCTGGAAAAAAGGCTGCATCTTCACAACGTGAGGCCTCACCCTTAAAGGGTCTTTTGATTGGAGTGAATTAATTGTTAAACATTGTTGGAAATATAAATAATTAAAAAATTTGCAGAAGGTTAAAGATTTTCTCTAACCTTCTTAGGCTGGGTTGACACGAGCGCTTGAATTCCATTCGGGGTTTCTGTCCCTGAACCAGTTTAAAAAATGCGCAGAGAAAAGTGCTGCAGGCAGTTTTGCCCCTTTTTGGGTGGAAACTGTGCAGAAACTGGTGGACTCCATTATAGTCTATGGGGTCCATGGGTTTCTTGTGGTAATTAGAGATGAGCGAGTACCATTCCAAACTCCTGTTTTGAATAGCACGCACCTATAGGAATGAATGGACGCAGCCGGCACGCAGGGGGTTAAGAGGCCGTCCGCCGGCAAAATCTACATGCCGTCCGCTTCTATTCATTCCTATGGGTGTGTGTATTCGAAACGGCCGTTTCGAATAGTACTCGCTCATCTCTAGTAGTAAGAACTTTTTTATGTGGATTACGATTCTGTTTCGGGGTCCCCAAACAGACCCCCCCGAATGGAACCTTGAATGCAGGTGTGAACCTAGTGTTAATGGTAATAGTTAGAGATGAGCGAACAGTAAAATGTTCGAGGTTCGATATTCGTTTCGAGTAGCCCCTCAATATTCGACTACTCGAATCGAATATCGAACCCTATTATAGTCTATGGGGGGAAAATGCTCGTTTCAGGGGTAGGCAACATTCGATCAAATTATACTTACCAAGTCCACGAGTGAGGGTCGGGCTGGATCCTCCGAGAAGTCTTCTCCGTGCAGTGTCCCCACGGCATTTTCCGGCTCTGAATTCACTCTGCCAGGCATCGGGCCTGGGCAGAGCAGACTGCGCATGCCCACACTACAAGCGGAGATGTGCAGTCGGCTCTGCCCAGGCCCGATGCCTGGCAGAGTGAATGAAGAGCCGGAAGACGCCGCGGGGAAGCTGCACGGAGAAGACTTCTAAAGGTAGGAGAAGAACCAGCATTGATTGGCCGACTGTATAGCATTCGGCCAATCAATGCTGGTTCTGCATCAAACTTTTACATTCGAACAGCGAGTGGTACTCGATCGAGTACGAGTATTTCGAATACCGTAGTATTCAATCGAATACCTACTCGATCGAGTACTACTCGCTCATCTTTGGTAATAGTCTGTTATCTCCATCGGTTGCCAACGGATGTGACCATGAATGCAGGAACTTTCTGTGACCAGGTGATCTTCTCATGCATGTTCTGTCCCTCTGTCCACAATAAGGACATCATGTCTAGGTTTCTTGCAAGTCCCAGACCATAGAAAGTTCCTGCATTCGTGGTTATATCCATTGGTAACCAATCAAGACAACAGATGTCACCACTCACCACTAAAGTGGGTAGTCAAATTGCTGCCAAATTTTTCATTATTTATATTTACAAAAAGTTTAACTTTTAATTGTCTACAAATGTGATGTAAGTGTATGTACATATATATGTATGTGTAATGTACATTTGGAAAATATTTGGAAATAGAATCTCAGGAATGTTACATTCTCAGATCAATCACATTCCCGCTGACTATGTGTCCTCTGTGTATTTATTGCTTTTCAATGAAGCAACAAGTCACCGGGCACCTCTTTCTGAGCAGAGTTCCTTGCATCCTCCTTGTTATCCGGGATCCGTGTAGATGACAGCTGTATGTTATAGAGAGCATAGTTACCAACTTGTGGGCACCGGTGGTGTATGCATGCTAATGAAATCACTGCACAGTTGGCAGGAAACCCACCTGCTGGAGCAATATAGTGTCTGCTGCTGAGGGCTGTATGGCAGCTTGCATTTTGCAAAATAAAAAAACACCTTAGAAATCAATTATGATATTCCACGTTGCCACATGGCATGGAAATCTCCGACGTAGGTACAGCAGGAGCAAACATAGTTGACAATATTTACACCGTACTTAGTCAATTGACAGCCAGGGATCAGATTCCTCCAGCACAGTGACATAGTAGCACAGTTGAATGAGTGTGTCTATATTGTCTCTTTTATTACTATTTTAATTGGATGATACCTTTTTCAGTATAGAGGTGTTTATCCTTACCTTAGCTTAAATTTGGTTAAGGACTTCAAATTTTTCATGGAACAAATTCACTACGAAATCACGACATCCTTCCAAAACATTTGACAGACTGCAATACACAAGGCAACCACTGGGTGGTGATAAAGAAAAACATACAGGAGAGACATCTTGTGGTGCAATATCGGAAAATCATGATTTCGAAGAGGGACATCTTATGAGTATCCCACTTACCCAATACCATTTGACACATGGCTCGGTGGGATACAAGCAGGCCCCATTGCAAACACTGGTGCAACATTTTCTGTGCTATATTTTTGTGTATTTTGTCCCTTTTAAGCAATATGTGTTTTGGTTATCTTAGAGAAAAAAAAGGACAAGCAAGGATGGATACGACTGTACCTTTCATTTGCACTCCGTATATGATATTCTGATATAAAGGATGTAAATAAGTACTGTATATCACTCAGTGCCTATTTATCAGTGTCATATAGATGATGACTAAATAACAGTGTAGCATCTCAGTACAAGTTCTGCCTAAAGGACTACATGCTTATCTGTAAGCTGTCATTTTAAGAGCTTTGCATGTAATATGTTATCACTTTGTCATAGCCATAGTATGCAATTGCATCTTTAATGGAACTAACACTTAACTGGGCTGAGCTGCTGATACCACACTTGACTAAAGACATATGAAGGAGGGGGAGAAGACAAGGTATCTTACCCTTCTTCAGAGATGAAATAAGAATTCCCCAATTTCAGAGAAATGAAAAGTAAGCTGAGTCCCTGGTAAGGCTAGAAATCCTGTTCTTCTAAAGTTATGAGATGGAAGAAATCCCTGCTCAACTCTACATGAGGGTAATTGTTATATGGACCTCATAAATTATAACCATGCCTATTAACCACAGAACACCCACTTGGATCTCCACCCAACACCCATTCCAGGTCATTGAAGATACAGTCCTATGAAAAAGTTTGGGCACCCCTATTAATCTTAATCATTTTTTGTTCTAAATATTTTGGTGTTTGCAACAGCCATTTCAGTTTGATATATCTAATAACTGATGGACACAGTAATATTTCAGGATTGAAATGAGGTTTATTGTACTAACAGAAAATGTGCAATATGCATTAAACCAAAATTTGACTAGTGCAAAAGTATGGGCACCCTTATCATTTTATTGATTTGAATACTCCTAACTACTTTTTACTGACTTACTGAAGCACAAAATTGTTTTTGTAACCTCAGTGAGCTTTGAACTTCATAGCCAGATGTATCCAATCATAAGAAAAGGTATTTAAGGTGGCCAATTGCAAGTTGATCTCCTATTTGAATCTCCTCTGAAGAGTGGCATCATGGGCTACTCAAAACAACTCTCAAATGATCTGAAAACAAAGATTGTTCAACATAGTTGTTCAGGGGAAGGATACAAAAAGTTGTCTCAGAGATTTAACCTGTCAGTTTCCACTGTGAGGAACATAGTAAGGAAATGGAAGAGCACAGGGACAGTTCTTGTTAAGCCCAGAAGTGGCAGGCCAAGAAAAATATCAGAAAGGCAGAGAAGAAGAATGGTGAGAACAGTCAAGGACAATCCACAGACCACCTCCAAAGAGCTGCAGCATCATCTTGCTGCAGATGGTGTCACTGTGCATCGGTCAACTATACAGCGCACTTTGCCCAAATAGAAGCTGTATGGGAGAGTGATGAGAAAGAAGCCGTTTCTGCACGTACGCCACAAATAGAGTTGCCTGAGGTATGAAAAAGCACATTTGGACAAGGCAGCTTCATTTTGGAAACAAAAATTGAGTTGTTTGGTTATAAAAAAAGGCGTTATGCATGGCGTCCAAAAAGAAACAGCATTCCAAGAAAAACACTTGCTACCCACTGTAAAATTTGGTGGAGGTTCCATCATGCTTTGGGGCTGTGTGGCCAATGCCGGCATCGGGAATCTTGTTAAAGTTGAGGGTCGCATGGATTCCACTCAGTATCAGCAGATTCTTGAGAATAATGTTCAAGAATCAGTGACGAAGTTGAAGTTACGCCGGGGATGGATATTTCAGCAAGACAATGATCCAAAACACTGCTCCAAATCCTCAGGCATTCATGCAGAGGAACAATTACAATGTTCTGGAATGGCCATCCCAGTCCCCAGACCTGAATATCATTGAACATCTGTGGGATGATTTGAAGCGGGCTGTCCATGCTCGGCAACCATCTAACTTAACTGAACTTGAATTGTTTGTCCAAAATACCTTTATCCAGGATCCAGGAACTGATTAAAAGCTACAGGAAGTGACTAGAGGCTGTTATCTTTGCAAAAGGAGGATCTACTAAATATTAATGTCACTTTTCTGTTGAGGTGCCCATACTTTTGCACCGGTCAAATTTTGGTTTAATGCATATTGCACATTTTCTGTTAGTACAATAAACCTCATTTCAATCCTGAAATATTACTGTGTCCATCAGTTATTAGATATATCAAACTGAAATGGCTGTTATAAACACCAAAATATTTAGAACTAAAAATGATTAAGATTAATAGGGGTGCCCAAACTTTTTCATAGGACTGTATTTTGTGGATTACGAGAAGAATTCAGAGCCTTACATAAGAGGAATCCTTCCCCAGCAAGGGAAGCGCTGTCTGACCAAGGAGTCGCCAAACTCAGTCCCAGCCAAAATGGAAGTTTCCTAAAGAAGTGTACCTCCATTGTAGAGATAAAGTTTGCCTGTTGTTATGGTCTTCTGTCTGTAAAATTTGAAAGGAGTTGTACCTTCCACACCACCATCTCCTGAGTCTTAATCCTTCACTAGAGATGAGTGAACACTATTCGGATCAGCCGTTCCGAATAGCACGCTCCCATAGAAATGAATGGAGGAAGCTGGCACGCAGACTTTGCCGGCGACCAGTCGCTTAACCCCCCACGTGCCAGCTACGTCCATTCATTTCTATGGGAGCGTACTATTCGGAACAGCTGTTCTGAATAGTGTTCGCTCATCTCTATCCTTCACTAATCATCAAGGGCACTCCAACCATCATCAGGCTCAGGATGGCTTACCACTAAGATGTTCCCCAGAGGACCCTACTATTAATATCATACACCGTGCAGCCAGTGTCGGACTGAAGGGCCTAGGGCCCATCAGAGGGGCTTCTTCTGGGGGCCCACCCAAGAGCTTCCTGCTAAAAACCTACACCACAACTCCTCTGAAATCTTGCAGATGTGCTGACTATCTGGCATCAGAGAGTATATTCCCAGTATGTCATCCCTTATAGTACTGTGTATGCCCCAATAACCCCATGGCTGTTTCATAAACTGTACTGAATGAGGAATGACATGGAGCACTATATGCACGTGCAAGATTTTAGTGAGGGGGCTGTGATGCAGGAATAGCACACATGTCTGTAAGTATAATGCTCCACATGGTATACAATGCTCCACTATTCCCTTCACTGTATAAAATGCTCTCCTGAGCCCTCCATAGTTGCCCCACATGGTATATAACACTCTCCTCAGTATAATATACTACTCAGAGCCCCAACACTGTATAATGCCCCTAAGTGGCCCTACACAGTATATTATTTTCCCTATAGGCCTCCCTTAGTATAATGTTCCACAGAGGCCACACATAGTATAAAATACTTTCAAGAGCCTCAAGCTACTTCAAGTGGACCCCTCGAAAATTTGTTTCGGATCAGCCCTCCATTTTGACTTGGTGCTATTATTATATCTCTTCCAACCCCTGTGTCATAAGTAGAGGTGCAAGAGAGGAAAAATAACAAACAGTTATTCTCACCTTGCCTCACCTCTCCTGGGAATCCTTGTTTTGCTCCGCTGTTTCGTTGACTTCCTCTTCAGGTGTGTGACTGATGTCATGCATCCGGACATCACCTGATTCTAAAACGCCCCATGTAACCTTTGAGGCCCAATCACAGGTCTCAGCGGTGATGTTCTGGAACACTTGACATCAAATGGCAGAAGAATATTGAAATGGCCGAAAGATTATGCCAGACTGCCAGACACCCAGGAGAGGTGAGTATAAATGTTTGTTATTTTAAATACCTCCCCTGGGCAGGCTTCAATTGGAAAGGGACCTGATGGCACTTGACACTGGGCCCCTTTCCATTAGTGATGCCAATCCGACGCTGCCTACAGCCACCTTCTGCACTGCACCAGGTTTGAGGAATATTGAAGGATGGAAATCCTTGCCACCATGATTACAGCTACTACTACTTACAACCTTCTTGCCTTCCTCTACTGGGTTGCTGCCATATATTGTCCAAATAATGCTTCCATACAGTTGTCTATTGCCATATTATGCCATAACATACACTGCAAAAATAACGTACCGTACAGTTCACAAGTAACAACGACTAGGAGGAATCAAAAATAATGAAGTACAATTTCTAAATAATACTAATACAATTAATATTATGGCTCCACCGACTGACCCCCTGCCGCATTCCTGTGTGCTCTATTATGCCCCATAGTGGCCCCTGCACACTGTATTATGCCCCGTAGTGGCCCCTGTACACAGTATTATGCCCCATAGTGGCCCCTGTACACAGTAGTATGTCCCATTGTGGTCCCTGCACACAGTATTATGCCCCATAGTGGCCCCTGTACACAGTATTATGCCCCATAGTGGCCCCTGTACACAGTAGTATGTCCCATTGTGGTCCCTGCACACAGTATTATGCCCCATAGTGGCCCCTGTACACAGTATTATGCCCCATAGTGGCCCCTGTACACAGTAGTATGTCCCATTGTGGCCCCTGCACACAGTATTATGCCCCATAGTGGCCCCTGTACACAGTAGTATGTCCAAGAGACCCAGTGGGATACAACTGTGACGTCACACAACTAGGCCCAAAGCCTGCCCGGAGCATGGAACGGTAAGTAACATAGTTTGTTATGTTCCTTTACTGCTTTTCCGGGGCCTCTGATCATTATACTCGGGGGTCTGAAAAGACCCTCGAGTATAATAATAGTACTTGTGGGGCCCGTGGAGTTACTTACTTATCCCGGCCTCTGCCAGGATCGGTAAGTAAATAGGGCCCATTACCGGCTGGAGTAACTCCAGCTAATAACGGCCTATTAAAAAAAGAAAAAAAAAACACAGGGATAGCAGCTGTCTCCGGCCCCCTAATGTCCCGGGCCCTGTGGCAGCCGCTACCCCTGCTACCCCGGTAGCCACTGGACTCTGATAATATTTTTTTTATATTCATATAAATATCACTTTCCAAATTTTCGATCCTGGCCATAATACCGAGATGAATAAGGTGCATCGGAAACTCATACAAGCTCAAGGACAACATATGCTAAGAGTTATGAAAAAGTACGGCAACAAGATGTCTGAATCTTTTCTACTACCATATGGTTATATGATCAGAGTCCAAAGCTACTCCTCAGTCTGGTCCGCTCATGTTCTCCAGATGATTTTTTCGGTTTTCGGAGTGGGCAGGAAGGAGGGGGGGGGGTCAGCTGGCTGTGGGTTATTATTATTAATATTATTATTTTTTGCACATTCTTTTGGTTATTCATTACTGTAAAGGGATGATTTATTATATTTATTATGGCGTATACAGCCACACACATGTAAATACAAATCTCTGGGTTAAAGACCAATAAAATGTTATTTTTATCATTGTATTTGTAAGACTTTTTGGTACACCGAGCAGAGACTTGTAAACCCCTAGGGCAGTGAATCCGACTCTGTACATCTGTACATTATTCCAGTGACATCTGATGTACAGTATTCCGAGGCAGCAATCCATCAAATGAAGTAACAAAACCAGAGACACACAAACTGTACAAACACATGGAAGATGAAAGAATGCGGGAAAAAAACCCCAAAACATTGAATAACTTTGTTAGGTTTTGTTTATACTGTATGTCTATTGAGAGTCCTTAATGCAATTTACAGAAACATAGGGGTGGCCACATCTGTACAGATATTACTTCGTATTCTTATTGTGCAATTTAACCTACGTTTGTTCATAAAAAGAAGAAATAGGTAGAAATGTTACTGAAAAACTCGACAAGCCATTATGTTCCTGAAATTTCCCCACTGTGGGACTATTAAAGGATTATCTTATCTAATGTTCCAGGCAGATGTGTAAGCGGTTACAGGTGTCTGATTAGATGCTGGATCTTGCTACAAGAGGGAGTAAAAATGCTTCCTCCACTTCCCTATAACAACGAGCTCAGAAGCTACTTTTGGGTAGTGTACCTTTTGGTGTGTAATCGATGACTGATAGACCTTAAAGAGGACCTTTCACCACTTTTGGGCACATGCAGTGTTATATACTGCCAGAAAGCCGACAGTGCGCTGAATTCAGCGCAATGTCGGCTTTCCCGATCTGTGCCCGGTGTGAAGAGCTTACGGTCCGGTACCGTAGCTCTTCTATGGTCAGAAGGGCGTTTCTGACCATTAGCCAGGAACGTCCTTCTGCCTCGCGGCGCCAATCGCGCTGTGCTGTGGGGCGGGGAGGAACGCCCCCTCCCTCTCCTGATAATACTCGTCTATGGACGAGCTGCGTGAGCAGAGGGAGGGGGGTGTTCCTCCCCGCTCCACAGTACAGCGCGATTGGTGCCGCGAGGCAGAAGGACGTTCCTGGCTAATGGTCAGAAACGCCCTTCTGACCATAGAAGAGCTACGGTACCGGCACCGTAAGCTCTTTACACCGGGCACAGATCGGCTTTCTGGCAGTATATAACACTTACAACAAACAACACTTAGCATAAAACATAACTTTTAATGTCAAATATGGTCAGCTAAAATCTTTCAACAGTATAGCTAGGGCTAAAATTAGAATACATAACTCAATAAGAAAAGTAGGGAACACCATAGCGATATAGCTTTTTTGCAATGTTCCTAGATACTGCAGGGTAGTTCAGCTTAGGGGAGTGATAATCACAACTTAACAGGTGATGGTTAGCACTAAATAGGTGCCTAGATGATGATAATCTCACTGATACTGTAGCTGATAACAATGTTGTATAGAGTAAATACCTTCTTCCCCCCTACTGTTTTGATGCTGTTCACACTGCCCTAAAGCGTCCACTCAATAGCAAAGTTAACCTGATACCTAAACATATAACTAGTGTCCCTGTCCATTTGATAAATATGCCATTCTATAGGGTTCACACTAGATATGCTGTAAATAATTAATCTCTCTACGCGTTTCGATTACATATTCTCATCAGGAGAGGATAAGGAAAAATAATAAAGAAGATGTTGCGGTAAAAACCGCATTTCCCGGTTCCCCGATGGTGGGAGCCAGTACTCGTGAGCTCTCTCCATACATCCCCAGGCGACCCATGCAGTAATAGTACATCATGGATCGCTATTTAAAGACATTTTGCCCAGTTGACAGACTTTGAAAAGGGAAACATAATTGGACTGAGAAAAGCAGGATGGTCATTTCAATGAATTGTCTGTCATCTGACCGCCATGGTTACATGGGGGGCAAGCATACATGGTGAACAGATTCCACATGGCGCAGACAGACCATCAATAGACAGGATTGTTTGATTCCCCACCACGCACGAGCCGCTTCCACATATCCATTGTCCACAATATAGACACAGGAGCCTCTTCATTACACACCCCTGTCTCTGCCTGGACCATTTCCAGACACTTAGAAGAAGGTCCATTAGATGTCCTCTCATTGACAGCCAGTCACCACAGCCTTTTATTGCAGTATTGTTATAAACAAGAGAACTGCACTGCTATGGACAGGAACCATATCGTTTTGGAATCCATCAATGGTCACACTTGAGTATGGAGGCCTAGTGGCAAGTGCTTCAATCTTGCCTTTTCTGTGGACCGATACACTGCCCCAACTGCTGGTAGAGCCTTTGCCTATGGACAGATCAGTGATACTCGCAGGATATCCTACAACCACATTTGTTGTCTCTCATGGCAAGGCTTAGAACTAACATTTTTCATCAGGATACTGTTCACCCAGGAATATCTCTTCGAGATTACACTTCCTTGCCCTGGCCAGTCACCACATCCATTTATTGGACCAGCTGGGACATCGGCTATGGCAATCTACAAGTGTGCAGAATTTTCCGTCTCAGCCGTAAGTGTCCCGCAGGGTACCATACGGAACTCGTATGCCTCCATGCTTAACCGTAGCTCATCTTATATCCAAGATAGAAGTGTCCCACAGGGTACTAGCAGTGGCATAACTACCGCCATAGCAGCAGAGGCAGCTGCCACAGGGCCCGGGACATTAGGGGTCCAGTGACAGCCGCTACTGCTGCTATCATTATACTCGGGGGTCTTTTCGGACCCTGAGTATAATGCTTGGCAGACCGGGAGAGGTAATAAACATAAAAAACACTGTTACTTACCTCTCCACGATCCTGCCAGGCCTGCGTCCCGGGTCATGTGACGTCCGACGTCATTGCAGAAGGACGGCACCAGAGGCCGACAGCGTAGGAGCCGGGGGACAGGTAAGAAACAGTCGTTTTTTATGTTTTTATTCCCCCGGGTCTCTGATTATTATACTCTGGGGTCTGAAAAGACCCCAGAGTATAATAATTGTTTATCGGTGTCCACAGTGGGACATAATACTGTGTGCAGGGGCCACTATGGGGGATAGTACTATGTGCAGGGGCCACTATGAGGCATCATACTGTGTGCAAGGGACACTATTGGGGATAATACTGTTTGCAGGGGCCACTATGGGGGATAATACTGTGTGCAGGGGCCACTATGGGGGATAATAGAACACGCAGGAATGCGTAGGAGGAGGTCGGTCGAGGTCTTCGGCGTCGGTGTCAGTCGGGGGGGGGGGGCATGTCAAAAGTTCGCCACGGGGCTCCGCCATTCCTAGTTACGCCACTGGGTACTAGAGTCGCCTTTCAATTGAAGTTTTCCCCAATAAACTTCTTATTTGCTTCTAATATTGTAATCACTTCCATAGATCATCATTACAACACAATGAAAAAGTTTCATTCCATTCCGATAACTCCTTTTCGATGCGGTATATTTTTTGTCGATAAGCGTATTTAGAAGATTGCCTGGTTTAGAAAACCCATTTTCTCATCTTTTAGAGGAATTCTGGGGTAATAGAGCAGAAAATAGGGTCCAGGGGTTCCATCTGTTACCAAGAGTGGATATAAAAACATCTGGAGGACGTTGCACTCGGCACATGTGGAGGACATGGCACGTCTGTGCGTTGATTTTAAGGAGGTTCAGGAGTTCTTCCAATGGGATAAGCTCATTGTCCCAACAAAACCCATCATGCCAGGGCTACCTATCCCCATATGTATCTAATACAGACTATCTTCCCCAAAAGGAGTTCATCCCTTCTGGTTCTCTGCTTTAAATGTTACTTGCCCTATAGTTCTCTTTGCCTACATTGTAACACATTCTTTTTCCCGTAAGAGCTGGCAAATCTCCCAAACCTTTCATTTTATGTGAGACTTGGGCAATTTATGTGCTGGTCACTTTACCAACACATATCCTACCCATGTTACAAGAAAGATGGAGGGGCCATTCTTATAGGGCAGAGGAGGCCAAATTTTTTTTACACAAAGCGTTTTTTACATATATCGCTTTTATAATGTTGGCAAGTATGGGAAAGTCCAAGCCAATCATTGTATAAAATAGAATTAAGCAGGCGTGAGCATTACACCATGGTTTCCTTGGTGGTTCAGACATGGAATCTACATCAAGATCAAGGAGCACAACACAACACACCGAAAAAGGAATTGCCCATCATCTCCTTCCATTAAAAGCAATGGGAGACAACTTCAGGCCAGTTCTTGGAGCTGATTTTGCATTGGAATCTGTCTCAAAAAGAGCTCCGAATTTCTACATGTGGTTTTAACTAGAGTGGTCTTGGATCATTAATGGGTTGGTCATTGATGTACAGAGAATAGGTTGAGCCGATCTTAAGATTTCAGGATCGATTTTAAAATCCAATCCGATCATTTTCCAGCCGATCCCAATCGTGAAATTTGCTCTATCGCCTATAGGAATCCGATCTTTTCCAATCCCGATCGCTCAACCCTAACAGAGAAGCCACTTACAGGTGGTAATACAAAGATAGTTTGCTTTATTCTACAGGTGAGTTACACTATGTTCACACTAGGGTTCCGTTGCCCATTCAGCTTAAAATAGCGGGAGAGAAAAGTATTGCAAGCAATCGATTTCAGCATAAAATTGACGGACACAGGGCAGAAACCCAGCGGACTCCATTATAGTCTATGGGGTCTGCAGGTAGCCACTCTGTAAGTGGATAGAGTTTCCGTTTTTTAGGTCCCCGAAGAACGGAAACTCAAAACCTATCGTTACTTTGCCTCACATTCCCCTGCAGTGGCCACTACAGGACATGTCAGGTATTACACGGTATCATTCAAATAAAGTCCTAACTATGTAAAGTTATGGTTGACCTAAACCTTTAATACAGAGCATATCTTACCTCTATATAGTATAAGATGGGGGTTGTACGTATAGACACATATGTATGTGCTAATGGGAGAAAATAATTAATCCTAATTACATAAAATTTTATGGCTTTGGGTGGAAATGCGCATTACTATGTCATTAAGTCAATTATAACGCCCAGCGTGAGATGACGCATGTGAATATGTGTGTGACTCTTACATCAGGGTTTCCTGTATTGCTCCCTGGCTTAAATCCTGCTTGACTTTTTCATTTATTTATAATGTTGAGTTTGACTTTAAGGCATCGGTATTTTCTTGCATCCCTTCTGTTACCAGAGCATCAGAGCGCTATGCTCCAGGTGGTCCTCCTATGTCTAGGCTGAAGCTTGCAAACGCGGAGATAAATACATCAATGGATCTATTGCCAATGGCAGAAATCTCACTGGGCACCTAATGGTTTGCGCTCAAACAAACTACTCCATAAATTACAAAATGCAGCAAAGCTCAGTGCACATTTGATTTTCCCCAAAGTATTTTATAAATTCTTTTTACAGTGGAAAAAATGAACTTGTATGAAAGGTTTCTGGGCTTCGAGCTCAGCTGCACAAGACAAGTCACCGCTCTCCCACCGCCGGCGACAAATATTGAAATATTGACAAAATAAAGGTCTCTTATTCTGAAATCAAGTCTTCATAAAAGTCAAAGTAATTCTTGTGCTCGTGAATTGCTCTTCTATAAGTCATGTCTGGATAATTGAAGAGAGTGGAAATGTATCAAAGCACGTTCGATAAGACAGTCATAATTACAAAGATAAGGAAGCCTTAAAGGGAACCTTCACCATGGAAGTGCTCTGCAATCTGTAGGCGGCAGGTTATAGAGCAGGAGGAGCTGAGCACATTGATATATAGTGTTATGGGAAAAGACGCGGTCTGGGTTTAGGGGCATGGTCATGGTCATGCGTCCGCCCACTGGACTCCAACACAGAGAGGTTTCGATCAAAAAGTTACTGTTAGGATTGGGTCCCACAGGTTGCTATCATAGTGCACAGCGCCACCTGCGGGTCAGGCTAACCATCCAGCTTTCACCTTACTGAGCATGCTCAGACGTATTGGAGCTGCTCACAAGCTAAGTGCCATTTCTCCCCTACTGAGCATGAGCGGTGAGGTCCCCTATTGGGCGGGGACTTCCCTTTAAATAGTGTGAGCCGACGCCCGCCTTGTGCTCACACTTTGACTAAAATCTCCTCAAAGTCCACAGAGTGAATGACAGTAGTTTGCAGGGATAGGCTTCAGTACTCAGGCATGTTTCTGTGTGGGGTTCCTCTGCTTCTCCTGGATGCTGTTAGGTAGGACCTGTAAACTCTGAACTGTTAGATCTACACCAGGGCTAGGAGCGGTAGACGCCGTTCCAGCTTGTAGATCTGCAGCAGGTATGGTCTCTGAGATATCCTATGTGTACTGTCTGACTTCATGTATGGCTCCTAGCTGTGGGAGCATAGATGTTTGATGGCTTCAAGCTGTGTGCAGGACCATGCAAACTCTCCTGGTAACTCCAAGCTGTGTGCAGGAGAATGTTCTAAACTTCCGTGGTGGCCCCTAGCTGTCGCAGGGGTAAGTGTGTGTGTTTGCTGGCCTGGGGTGAGTGTTAACCCTTGGCAGCCGTGTGTGTTTCACTTGTACTGGTGCACCTGGCCAGTGAGCTAAACTGGAAGGATTTTAGTTGCACCTTGTTCACATGGAGTGTCGCACAGTAGTGTCTTTGCAGTAGTTCACATTGACGTTCAGGCTGCAGTGTCTTTGCAGCTGTTCACATTGAGTTCAGACATACAGCTGCCCACCATTGGGCCTGTGGACCTCGCTGTAGTGTCTTGCAGCTAAGTGGTTCTGTAGTTTTAAAAAAAAAAAAATATTTATATATATGTATACAGAACCGTAACAGTTACACATTAACCTTCCCACACTAAGGCAGGACTTTTCTCTCTTTTCTCTTTTGGGTGGAAACCATGTAGAATCCCAGTGGACCCCATTATAGTCTACGGGGTCTGCAGGTTGCCACTTTTTAAGTGGATTGGGTTTCCATTTTTTGGGTGCCCAAGGGGACCTGAAGAACAAAGACCTGAGCGCAGGTGTGAACCTAGTGTAAACTATATATCAATCTGTTCAGCTCCTCCTGCTCTGTAACATGCTGCCCATGGATGACACAAAGATTTATCACATTTACCATTAATTTTATGGTTTTTATTGCTATAGTGAAACATTCAGTTTCTTACAATGCGGTATCGTTACAATGTTTGTGCTTCATTACCAATAAGGTCCTTTATCCTCTTCAATAGAGATGAGTGAACCATTACGTAACAAACCAGGGTCAATACTAGTTTTCCGAAAAAATTTTTGGGGTTCTACACTCATGATTTAATCTCCATGGTCGCTTCAGACCCTTGAGCATGATAATCGGCGGGGCTTATAGGAGGTGAGGAAATGTAATAAACATGGACACTCATCTTCTCACCTGAGCTGGGCTACACCAAGGTATCTACTTGACAGGCTGGTTAGAAGGGCCAGCTCTGTCCTGGTGACTCAGTACAGGTGGTGGGTGACAGAAGGATACTGTCCGTGGTGAGCTCTATGCTGGAGGACAACTCCCATCCCATGTATGAGACCGTGATAGCCTTGGGCAGTATTGTCAGTGACCGACTGCTTCACCCCAAGCGAAAGGAATATCGCAGATCCTTCCTCCCAACCGTGGTCAGGCTGTATAATCAACATCAGGCTAAGCGAAGATCACTCTGCACAGAGAACTAAATGATCCTGAAGTCTTTTTTTCTTCTTAGTTTCTATGACTCCTAGTATCTTGTTTATCTGCTATGAGCTTGTATGTGTTCTTACTTGTAATATACTACTGTATTATCCATGCTGCTGCAACTCACTGAATTTTCCCAAGGTGGGACTATTAAAGGATTATCCTACCTAATTTGGTACTCATTCCCTAGTATCTTTGTCTTTCTTTGGGCCACTTCTGTGAGGCTCTGGCCTGTAATTGGGCCTCAGTGGTCACATGGGGGTCAAGGATATTACAGAAAAGTCCAAGAGAAAACTGAAGACCCAGGGAACACACCTTGAGGGAACACTGGAGAAGTGAGGGAAGGTGAGTCCTAGTGTTTATTATTTCACTGCATCTCCCCTGGACCCCCACTTGGGGGACTCACAAAAATGACTGGCCCCATATTTAGCAATTTTCATCTGGTCTCAGTTTCCCTTTGAAATCTGGTAGATGAATAAATCAAAATACAAAGAAAGTTTGTTGATACGGAGAAGCCGGCACATGCATAGTTCATTTCTATTATAGATTCAAAGTTTTGGAACTTTATATTTCGACATTCCTTTTGTACCAAGTAAGATTTCAAAATTGAAAGCTGTTCTGGAGAATGTGCTGGACTTCATCACACAACTTCTCTGAAGTTCAAATCCACAGGAAAGAAAAGCTGATGACTTGAATAGCGCACAACATTCTTATAGAAGTCATAAAGTTTTTATGAAGGTGTTACGTCAGAATGTTTGAGCGTGTTATACTGGAAAGTGACTGGAATGGAAAGAAAGATGGAAAAGGGAAATTAAATGAACTCTAAACAAAGAAAATGCACAAAAACAGAAAAAAAAAATCTGTCTTTCTGTTGAGCAAGAAAGTATTATTTGGAACCCAGAATCTCAGCCTTGTCCACTCACCTGCTCCTAAGTGCCGCAAGTCAGACTATAAGAGAACTGGCTGCAGCAGGAGTCTCCCCCCCCTCCATAGGGGTATATTTAATAAAGAGATTCTATTATTAGAATCCTCCGGTATCTTCAGAGTGGTCCTCCTTCTCAGGGGTCTTGATTTGGCCATACATGACCGCTGAGGACAATCAACAGCTTAACTAAAGGACACAAGATGTCGTGCGGCAGGAACTTATGCTGGAAAAAGACACCAGAGCTTCAGAGTCAGATGAGTATGTGGTGTTTTACATTTTTTTCACCAAACCCGGCCTCATATATTTATCCTGGACAACCACTTTAGCCTGTCCAGAGCTGCAGTTCTGGTTACTTGTGGAAACTATCAATGAGATTGTTGACAGATACACTAACATGTTTCATTCAGATAGGGACCTGCTTTGGATGTTTAAATCCCATCAATATTTGGTGTGACCTTTGCCCTTTGCCTTCCATCAATTCTTGCAGACACTTTTTGAAGGACCTCGGCAAGGAGGTTGTTCCCGCCATCTTGGAGAACTAAGCCCAGATCTTCTGTGGGTGTAGGCTTTCTTCAATTCTTCTATCTCTCCATGTCATCCCAGATAGACTGGATGCTGTTCAGATCAGGGCTCTGCGGGGGCCAAATCATCACTTCCAGACTCTGCCTCCAAAGGGCAAAGGTCACACCAAATATTGACGGGATTTACATTTTCTCTTTTCTTCATTCACTTCATTTTATTCATTGACAGTAATAAATTATTTCGTCAGGGACGAGTGAACCGATTCGTAACAAGCTGAGTTTGCTACCAATTTTCAAAATTTCATGTTTGCCCAAGCCCAAAAATTTTGAGGCCACTGACATCATTCTGAAAGCTGGAATAAAGTGGAGTTCTGAACCTACCTGGGAAACCTTGATGAATTGTGCAAGGTTCCCCCAACACTAGCTCTGACTTTCCAGAATACTTGCCTAACGCTTTTGCATAGTGCTATACTTTAGCTTCTTTACTGGGTTGGACCAGCCTACCAGAATACTAGAGGATCGCCCAATGGGCTCATACTCTGATACATCACAGGCCCCATTTGGAGGTGACTTTGCAGCCAATCGCTCACCACTTACTGTAATGTTTCCCAACCGGACCTGCCATTTTTACCATATGGAAGGCAATCTGATTCCAACCAGCTCAACGATGGTTTGCAAAGCAGGAAACCTTTCTGAGCCAAGTGATAGCATTGTACAAGGATTATACAAGGCTTTACTTAGAACTGTATGGATGTCGGGCAGCATCGAGTTAAAAAATGTTGTCATGGAGCTAAATAAAAGAGCAGTCATCACTTGTGATTTATGGCGTTCTCCGGTAGTCTCCTTACAAACAATAAAGGCATTCATTAAGTTAAACATTGTTTATGTCTATTCCTTTATCATAATTTTTGCAGCAGACAGCAACTAATCCCAATTTGCAGTTTCAAGATACATTCTCTATGCTATCAAAAGAGAGGAGCACAGCAGGTAGCGATAGATGTCTCTGTATAAGAGTCTGAGCTGGAGGAAGCAATAAGATAGAAAACCTAGAAGCACAGTCTGGTCTATACACTGTCTTGTACGCTTTATACATCTGACCTGGTTTTTAATGCTCTACCGTATATATACATTTGTAGGAAAAGGGGAAAAAAATAGAATAAATTTCAGATATTCCCTTAAAGGGATTTTACCATGAACAAAACAATATTTATATTCAAAGTTATAATGGTTTTGTTAATATCATTAAATATTTTTCAGTTTTAGAGATTTTCTCTAGTTTATTGTCTTGATCAGTTTCCAATGGATAAGACTAGAGAGGAGCAAGTTTTTCAAAAATTTGATTTGGCAGCTTCACAGAATTTTCCAAAACTATTCAAAATGTATAGCGGTGTAGGACACTGTGTCCTGCCGTGGTTTATAGTGATGTCCCACTAGAGGACCTAAAGCAGTGATGCACTGATCGCTGGTTCAACGCTATAGGCTGCAATACTCGTGTATTGCAGTCTATAAAAGAAGAGAAAAAGAGGTAGACACCGAGCAAACTTATAGCGTAGTGGAATACAAAAATCTGATTTGAAATTTCACAAAGATACAGAAATTCGACCAGATGGTTTCTCACCTGTTGCGGTTGCGAAACAACGTTCACAACCATGATAAAAGCCCCAATGTAGTTGGAGGGAGCAGCACACCTATCGATCACTAGATACTGGGAAAGACAATGGAGAAGAAGGAAATAGACGGCGCTCTAGGGTCAAACAAGCAATCTTTATTTGGGAGAGTGCATCTCTCCCGAATAAAGTTTGCTTGTTTGACCTGAGAGCGCCGTCTATTACAGTCTATAAAAGAAGTCAGCCTAACCAGACTCATAGGCTGACTTCCTCACTTCTGAGCAGGATCAACCAGGTACTGGAGCTATTAGCAGCCCAGGGACACTGACCAGACCCTGGGCTGCAGAAGATGCATATCAGCACCCCCAATCTCACCATGGGGGAAGACGGGGGCACCACAGGGGGCATGGCAGAACCCCTTCAATGCCATGGTCATGTTTCACTGCAGCATCCAAGGGGTAAAACCCACAATCAGAGCTGTGCTCCGACCACAGGTTATGGAGCAGGGTGTCAGCTGTCAGTTACAGCTAATACCCGCTCCCGATGCTGTGTTCGGTCGCAAAGAAGTTAAAGGGCTGTGAAATCACAGGGCTGGCTGCTGTTTGACAGCACGCATGGTATTGTGGGTGATCCCACTTTCCAAGAGTTCCTTGCACCATGTCCTAACGTGCAGCAGTCATTTTGGAAAAAATGTGATTTGTTACCACGAAGCGTGAGGAAATCCGGATTCAATGCGAATCGAATATTTCTTGAAATTTGGATCGAATTCCACTTCGTCAGCTTCAATTCTATTATCTCTAGATAAAACCATGAATGCAGGAACTTTCTATACTCTGAATCCCAGGCACGGTGTCCTTGTTGTAGCTGCATTATCTTCTAATACATGTAATACACCTGTCCACAGTAAGGAGACCATGGCTGAGCATCTGACTATGAGTTGGTTGCCCCAGGTCCTGCTCCTGGCATACTGTCCTAGAAAACGTCACATTTTGAAGGGGGGAGTCACAGTCCGCAAGGCATTTCCCTTCCAACTTTACCACAGGTGAAAGGTAGGATTAAAGGGAGGTTAGTCAAACAAATTACTGGCCATGCAAACCATGGATGGCCGAAGATCAGTTCCATCACCCTGCTGTAATGGCTGGGATTAGAGTTAACTCTGATCTCAGTTATCTAGGCACTTAGATGCCTTGGTCAGTATTGTCCATGGCACCTAAGTGGTTTTGCAGACGGAGGACACCTTATATGTAGGAACTTTTTTTTTTCTAATCATAAGTTAAAAAAAAAAAAAAAACTCCCTTTATACTAAGTATTCTTATAGAAAATAATAATGATAATAAATAAGTTGGGTTTGACATGGTTTCCCATCATCATGCTCTGTTCCTGTGAAATGATGCAGTCAAGAAAGGACCCTACTGAGTTAACCCTTGGTCTCCCACCTGACAGTGGTGAATCAGGGGACCTTTGTTAAAAATAAAAGAGACAAGGAGATTTAGGGGCAGTTACCAGGCAGCAGCTTGTGCCACTTTTACCTGGACTTGGTGGTTTCACATCAATCAACATGGAGGCACAAATAACTCTAGTCCCAGGTCCACTCCTATGGTGTGATGTGGTGGAGTGGTTGTGCCTCTATGCTCTTTCCTGATGTGGCCCAAGGCCATTCTTGGGTGACACATTTCCTAACTCCAGATGTCTCTGTCTAACTAAGCTCTTTGGATTTCCCTGGCCTATGCAATGAAGCCCACTCTGGGGTAGTATGAGCATGTATAACATGGATATGGTCTGTCACGGTCAAGCAACGGTGGTGTTCTCAACTTTTTGGGCCCTATGTTGTGGGGTTGCCATTTGCGTCACTCTGCCTCTATTACACCGGACAAAGGCTACCATGGGTCCTCGGCTAAAGATTGAAAACTAAAGTTTGCAGGACCTTTAAATGGGCCAGGTGTTGGGTTGGCACATAAAATACGGGATACAGCAAACCCAAGTACTAGATGAATGTAGCTGAAGGAAATTTGTTTTCGATGGCCATGGGGTGCAGTAGGGGGGACATAACTGTGAAAGAGCAGCAGGATCCCTCAGGCACCCATACTATGATGCTGCCCCCTACTTATAGCTATGTATGTATTTACAGATGCATGTAAAATTGTACTGCCACCACATGCCACATATCAAGGGTAAAGACTTATTATAGTTGGTGAGAGAGGCCATTGGCCGCCCAGGAGCCTCGGTCCCCAAGGTCTTATTATAATCCACTATTCACTATCGCTAAACCTGACTGAGCGTGCAAAAACTGAAACTTCTACGACTATGAGAGTTGGGCTAGTCTATTTATAGCTAGAACCCCTCTCCCCTCTCCAGAAAGTGCAGAGGAGACCCTCTCCAACTTACGACTGTCAGTGCACCAAAAGCAGTGTTAATGGCGCAGTAACAACCTTATAAAATTAGCATAAAACATATAGATCTGCACAGTTCTACAAACAACACATACCGTAGGTAACACATTAAGAACAATATGTTCCCGGGGGACACTACCAATAGGTTTCTATTTAATTGACATTTCTGCATCTCCAAAGACCCAGTCTATAAAATAAATACATTATTTACAGCAAATGCTGTGGAAAAACAAAAAAAGACCCGGAATAGCTGTTATTGCTCATCTGATGTAAAAAAAAAACTGGAATAAAAAGTGCTCCAAAATAGTACTGATGGAAACTAAAATTCATCCTGCACAAAACAAGCCCTCATTTTTGTCAATATTCAAGGAAGCTCTTTGGAGCAATGAGGGTTTAGCGGCTTACCTCTTTAGAGCAATGACAACACCCTTGTTGCTCCAAAGAGCTCATGGTGATATCTCGGCAATAGAGGCAACAATTCATAAGGGGAAGACATTGTTTGATTCTAGAAAAAGAAAAAAAAATTCAGCTCACCGTATCCAGATACAAAATGGAATGTGGACCAAGGTGCATGAAACACTGACTGGACACATGTCAGTACAGATATAATGTCTTTAAGTTACATTTTATACATACCCTTCATGTGTGGATCCTTCCCTTGTTCCATTGTTTGATTCTGATGCCGTTAATCTATCTTCGGGGCTGGGTTGACATGATGGGCTCTGATGACAAGTAGGCTAAGGCCCCATACTGACTTTTTGTTACCTGTTTTGGTCATCCTCATGGCATTTGGCACTCTCCTGTGATTGGGCCACCAGTGGTCACATAGGCAAGCCGAGAGTCATATCATCAGGATGCTTGGCCTGTCCATGTCTCCGCTGAGACATGGGAGGCTCACAACAGCAGCCGGAACTCGATACAGGAAAACTGTAGTGAAAATGCATTGCAGTTAGAGTTGAGCCGATCTTGACTTTTCAGGATTGATTTTAAAATCTGATTTCCAATCATTTTTCATTCGAACCCAATCTCAATCCCAATTCCGATCCCAATGCAAGTCAATGGGATTTTTTTATTAATCGGAGATCGGATTTTAAAAGCAATCCTATTCATTATACAGCATGGAATCTAACAATTGAACGCTTTAATTGTTAGAATCCACGCTGTGTAGTGAATCACTAAGTAGCCAGAGGATTTTTTTTTAATCCTGTTGGCTACTTAGTCCCCCGTGGTGTCCACTTACAGTACCTGCAGAGATGGCTGCTCCGGTGTTCTTCTTCACCTCGCTGCCGCTCCACGCTGCTCTTCTCGCCTCACTGCCCCCTACCTCCCAGGTTAGAAGAGTGTGGGCGGGTTAGGAGAGTGTGGGCAGGTACTGGGAGGGGAGACGTCACGTCTTCCCGCCCTGTACCCGCCCACACTCTCCTAAGCCACAAGCCCCGCCTTCCTAGCTCTTTAAACACTAACCTGGGAGGCGGGGCAGCAAGGCGAGAAGAGCATCGTGGAGCGGCAGCGAGGCCAAGAAGAAGGAGAACACTGGGCACCGGAGCAGCCATCTCTGGAGGTCAGTAGCTACTAGAGATGTTAGTTTAGTCTCTCATTAGAATGAATGAAGGCAGCCGGCACGCAGAGGGTTAAGGCTGTGTGTCGGCTGCTTCCACTCATTCCTATGGATCTGCTGCGGAGCCTTCACACTGAATATACACTATATACTCAGTGTGAAGGCTAAGCAAAGCATTGTGGGAAATAGTACTGATCTCGATCCCACCTAAAAAGATTGTGTTCGGGATTCCGATCGCCGATCAGAATCCGAATTTTTCCGAACACGATCGCTCAACCCTAATTGCAGTTTATCCTGCAGCACTTCTCCCATAAAATCTGAGTTTTCCTCTTTGGACTTTCTGCTTCAATTACACCTATATGGCGTATCAGTAAATATAGCTGATATGTTGCAATTTACAAAGTCGCAATGTTTTTTTGATATCGCAGCATGTCCGCTGTGGAAATTTTTCTACAATATGTGGATGGGATTAGATTCTCATCCACTTGCAAGTACTGTAAAAATCAACTGGTTTTGCACCGGCAAAATCACAACGTTTACACTATATTGCGCTCCGGAATTAAAAGGTTTATAACAAACATGGCTGCTCACTTCCAAAGAATGCACTACCGATGTTTTCAGGCCATGTGGGGGATTGAAACTCAACACAACCAGAGGCAGATATGAAATCATTTCTGTAAGAAAGCAGCCATGTTTTTCTTATCCCTCACAACTCCTTTAAGTTAAAACTTTTAAGAATTTAAACTTACAAAAAGTAAAAAAATACGAGTTTATGCAACATCAATAAAGACATCGATGTTACATTGTAATTCTGTACAAATCGGATTCCTGCTGTACTGTATGCGCTTCACAGAGTCAAATGTCATCAAAATACTTAATATGAAACAATTGCCATGAAGACGTCTTACCTGTAAATATTGCAGGTACAGTAATTGTACCCCTAGCTGGGAAACATAAAGCAAGCCGTTAAATATTTGCAAGCTCGCTAGTTTTGTTTATTTCATTCCGTTTGTATGAAAGAAAAATAAATCAATGGCTGCGCTACACAGTCTAATGAGAAAACCCGAGCCAAACCCGCCATGGAGGAGCCGCATAGCAATCACTTCTCTTCTCATTATTATTTATTTATTTCCTATTGCTTCCATAGTGCCAACATATTCCACAGCATTGTACAGAGACAGTCTCCATATATATATATATATATATATATATATATATATATATATATACAGTCCTATGAAAAAGTTTGGGCACCCCTATTAATCTTAATCATTTTTAGTTCTAAATATTTTGGTGTTTGCAACAGCCATTTCAGTTTGATATATCTAATAACTGATGGACACAGTAATATTTCAGGATTGAAATGAGGTTTATTGTACTAACAGAAAATGTGCAATATGCATTAAACCGAAATTTGACTGGTGCAAAAGTATGGGCACCTCAACAGAAAAGTGACATTAATATTTAGTAGATCCTCCTTTTGCAAAGATAACAGCCTCTAGTCACTTCCTGTAGCTTTTAATCAGTTCCTGGATCCTGGATGAAGGTATTTTGGTCCATTCCTCTTTACAAAACAATTCAAGTTCAGTTAAGTTTGATGGTCGCCGAGCATGGACAGTCCATTCTCGAATGATCTGAAAACAAAGATTGTTCAACATAGTTGTTCAGGGGAAGGATACAAAGCGTTGTCTCAGAGATTTAACCTGTCAGTTTCCACTGTGAGGAACATAGTAAGGAAATGGAAGACCACAGGGACAGTTCTTGTTAAGCCCAGTAGTGGCAGGCCAAGAAAAATATCAGAAAGGCAGAGAAGAAGAATGGTGAGAACAGTCAAGGACAATCCACAGACCACCTCCAAAGAGCTGCAGCATCATCTTGCTGCAGATGGTGTCACTGTGCATCAGTCAACAATACAGTGCACTTTGCACAAGAAGAAGCTGTATGGGAGAGTGATGAGAAAGAAGCCGTTTCTGCAAGCACGCCACAAACAGAGTCTCCTGAGGTATGCAAAAGCACATTGGGACAAGCCAGCTTCATTTTGGAAGAAGGTCCTGTGGACTGATGAAACAAAGATTGAGTTGTTTGGTCATACAAAAATGCGTTATGCATGGCGTCCAAAAAAACAGCATTCCAAGAAAAACACTTGCTACCCACTGTAAAATTTGGTGGAGGTTCCATCATGCTTTGGGGCTCTGTGTCCAATGCCGGCATCGGGAATCTTGTTAAAGTTGAGGGTCGCATGGATTCCACTCAGTATCAGCAGATTCTTGAGAATAATGTTCAAGAATCAGTGACAAAGTTGAAGTTAAGCCGGGGATGGATATTTCAGCAAGACAATGATCCAAAACACCGCTCCAAATCGACTCAGGCATTCATGCAGAGGAACAATTACAATGTTCTGGAATGACCATCCCAGTCCCCAGACCTGAATATCATTGAACATCTGTGGGATGATTTGAAGCGGGCTGTCCATGCTCGGCGACCATCTAACTTAACTGAACTTGAATTGTTTTGTAAAGAGGAATGGTCCAAAATCCCTTCATCCAGGATCCAGGAACTGATTAAAAGCTACAGGAAGCGACTAGAGGCTGTTATCTTTGCAAAAGGAGGATCTACTAAATATTAATGTCACTTTTCTGTTGAGGTGCCCATACTTTTGCACTGGTCAAATTTCGGTTTAAGGCTGCATGCACACTACGTAACGCCGGGCGTGTATGAGAGCCGTACACGCCGGCGTTACAGCAGGGCTGCCGAACACTTCCCATTCACTTCAATGGGAGCGCTCGTAACAGCGGCGTTTACGAGCGCTCCCATTGAAGTGAATGGGAAGTGTTCGGCAGCCCTGCTGTAACGCCGGCGTGTACGGCTCTCATACACGCCCGGCGTTACGTAGTGTGAATGCACCCTAATGCATATTGCACATTTTCTGTCAATACAATAAACCTCATTTCAATCCTGAAATATTACTGTGTCCATCAGTTATTAGATATATCAAACTGAAATGGCTGCTGCAAACACCAAAATATTTAGAACTAAAAATGATTAAGATTAATAGGGGTGCCCAAACTTTTTCATAGGACTGTATATATATATATATATATATATATATATATATATATATCAGCCCCTGTCATTAGTAAAACTCACAATCCACAATCTAATGTCCCTTTGTTACACACATTACAACTAGAGATGGGCAAACTACTCAGGATTTGTTTCATTTTGGTTTGGGTTCAAAATTAGTTTTGGGTTGAACAAGTTTGGTATGAACCACACCTTAAAATGGCTTAAAACATAGTGTAGAACACTCTTAGGGCTCCTAGGAACCTATCTATAAAACATAGTGTAGAATACTGTCAGGGCTCCTAGGAACCTATCTATAAAACATAGTGTAGAAGACACTCAGGGCTCCTAGGAACCTATCTATAAAACATGGTGTAGAAGACTCTCAGGGCTCCTAGGAACCTATCTATAAAACATAGTGTAGAATACTGTCAGGGTTCCTAGGAACCTATCTATAAAACATAGTGTAGAAGACACTCAGGGCTCCTAGGAACCTATCTATAAAACATAGTGTAGAATACTCTTAGGTCTCTTAGGAACCTATCTATAAAACATAGTGTAGAAGACACTCAGGGCTCCTAGGAACCTATCTATAAAACATGGTGTAGAAGACTCTCAGGGCTCCTAGGAACCTATCTATAAAACATAGTGTAGAATACTGTCAGGGCTCCTAGGAACCTATCTATAAAACATGGTGTAGAATACTCTTAGGGCTCCTAGGAACCTATCTATAAAACATAGTGTAGAAGACTCTCGGGGGTCCTATGAACCTATCTATAAAACATAGTGTGGAATACTCTTAGGGCTCCTAGGAACCTATCTATAAAACATAGTGTAGAATACTGTCAGGGCTCCTAGGAACCTATCTATAAAACATGGTGTAGAATACTCTTAGGGCTCCTAGGAACCTATCTATAAAACATAGTGTAGAATACTCTCAGGGCTCCTAGGAACCTATCTTTAAAACATAGTGTAGAAGACTCTCGGGGCTCCTATGAACCTATCTATAAAACATAGTGTGGAATACTCTTAGGGCTCCTAGGAACCTATCTATAAAGCATAGTGTAGAATACTGTCAGGGCTCCTAGGAACCTATCTATAAAACATAGTGTAGAACACTGTCAGGGCTCCTAGGAACCTATCTATAAAACATAATGTAGAACACTGTCAGGGCTCCTAGGAACCTATCTATAAAACATAGTGTAGAGTACTGTCAGGGCTCCTAGGAACCTATCTATAAAACATAGTGTAGAACACTGTCAGGGCTCCTAGGAACCTATCTATAAAACATAGTGTAGAATACTGTCAGGGCTCCTAGGAACCTATCTATAAAACATAGTGTAGAACACTGTCAGGGCTCCTAGGAACCTATCTATAAAACATAGTGTAGAATACTCTTAGGACTCCTAGGAACCTATCTATAAAACATAGTGTAGAACACTGTCAGGGATCCTAGGAACCTATCTATAAAACACAGTGTAGAATACTGTCAGGGCTCCTAGGAACCTATATATTAAATTTCTAAGGCAAACACAGATGAAATTATGTCAAAGTGAAAGAGACATTATTTTGCTTTGTTTCCACCTCCTTGGTGATGTCTTACACTCTCCAGTGATGTCATGCGCCAATCTCAGGCCTGAGCGGTGACATGGGAAGGCCTGAGATTGTTATGACTGTCAGCATGCCCATGTGACCACTGGTGGCCCAATCACAGGAGAATGCCAGATGTCATGAGGATGAACAAAAGAGGTAACAGAAAGTCAGTACGAATGTTTTTTTTTTAATTTTGTAAGTTTTTTGTAATCCCTTTTCCACCAGACAACTGCCCCATTGACTTCTATAGAGCTCGTGTGGCCATCCAAATGGGCAAATATAAGACATGTCCATTTTTGATGACCTGTTACAAAGATGGACATGTGAATTCACTCACTGACTTTCATGTTTTTTTAAAATGACCATTCCACAAAAGTGGATATTGGCGAAAAGTAAAAGCAGACATAGCAGTGTATGGAGTTGCTTACTGCATATAGCACAAATATAAGGCTATTTTCACATTGGCACCGGAGTCTCCAACTCAGTTGCCGTGTCTGCCTAAAAATCGGTGGATGACTTTTTCCACCACCGTTCTCAGTTCTAAAATGATGGACCCCATTATAATTAACCCCTTGTGTAACCACTTTTTTTGCGATCCACTTACCCATCGTTCTAGTCCTTGGATGGACCAGAACAAAGGGAGGGGCAATGCTAGTGTGAATCCAGTGTTAGTTATATCGGAATAGAATTACCAACAACATAAAGAAGAACTTTACAAAACAAGAGGATTCCCCTTTAACACAAGCTGTCGCAACAAATCTATGTTTACCAGAATATTTTGGCGCCATCCTCCCCGTAGCTTTATCCTGTGTCCAGCCGCGTACCTTATTTAACAGCAATTTCTTATTAGGTCACCCCAGCACCTCTGGCCCTCTACCATTTCCATTGCTCTCCTCTGGGAATATGGCGATACCTCACGTATAAAATGAAAATGTTATCCCCATAGGAGATTTGGCGACAGCGGAGAGGCGAGCATATTACCTTGTGCTCTGTATATAATCTATTCCTCTGTCCTGGAGACGTGATTACTAATCAATCCTGAGATGATAATAACATTGTAAATACGTCTCCGGAACGTCTTCAGATATTCCGATAATATAAGCATTCATATTCAAATAACAACAGGGGGCAGATAACACCACGGTTGCTATTTCAGCGGAAGACTGAGCACTGAACTGTACTGCATGATAAGTTTTACAAATATTAAGTGTCTAGACTATCAGACGGGAGAGAGAAAAGAAATTACCTAAGGAAACAAACTGAAAAAAAAAAAAAGAAGAAGAAAAATATCTTATTACAGAAGACCTATACCAAGGAGCGGCTAGGCGGTGGTGCACGGGTCTGTGGGAAAGGGCTTATTTGCATGCAGAGCGATGAGTGCCAACTTTATAGTTCATGTTTTTGTAGAAATATTGCTCATTTAAAGGAACAGTCCAGGCAAAAGTGGATCACTGTGTTGAGACAAGTGCAGAGTCTGAAGGGGCGGAGCATGACAACAGGATTATTCCTTTGAGTCCCACTATCATAGTCTACACTAGAGACGGATGACCCTTGTGAGATATGCTCATCACATGACCATGGACCGTAAATCACATGACCATGGGCTGTATATCACATGACCATGGACCGTAAATCACATGGCCATGGTCAGAGATTCATCCACTAGAAGTAACAGAATGAATGACAGCAAACCGAAATCTAGAAAACTGAGGAATTGATACAGAAAGTATATTGGAAATTGTACAACTTTTTATTATACGAACCATGACATTTGTCTCTCAATATTGGTCTGAAAGTGGACAACCCCTTTAAGGGAGGTCCGTAAAAATAATGAACATCAATACCTTGCCTTACCTCTCCTGGGCTCCCTTGATGCATCCTTTACAGTATCTTAAGTCCTCTTCCAGCCTTCTGGGTGGCATAAATGGCCGCAGGAGATTTCTGAGGTCTGTCATTGGCCCTTACGGGGGTTACATAGGGTAAGCCAACATGATGACATTTTGATGTAAGCATCGTGACTTCCGTGCCATGAGGGCTGTAAGAGACCTGAAATGGAGCGCCAGATACCACAATGGAGCCCAAAAAAGCAAGGGAGCCCTAGCTTATTATACGCTGACAGCCCCCAGGATATAATATGGAGTCGTGGATGGCAAACACCGAAAATTTCAGGTTTGGCAGAACCCAAAATAGTTAAAAAATCCATAAAGAACAATAAAGCTACCTTATTAGGAACTAGTTCACTCATCTCTACTTTGCAATTGTCCTAACACACATAAACATATAGAAAACAGAAATTATTATTTTTTTCTAATCTGTATTTATTTTCTGATTCTAGATATTTTATTTTATTTTCAGTCCATGATAATGGGGGCGGCCATCTTACCTGAGCCTTTCATCTGTTCTGGTAATGTTTAGTGATGTGTTACAGCATAGACATGGCCATAGGCAGCAATAGTCTGGAGCAGACCCATTGAGGTCTATGGAAGAGTTTTCTAGACATGATCTGTAGACATCATCTATTTTCAGTAATGGACGTAATGGAGTTATCTATAGAGGGGTTACTCAATCTGCACAATGCTGTCACGCATGTTAGCACTCGGGTTGAGCCGATCTTGAGATTTCAGGATCGATTTTAAAATCCGATTTCTGATCATTTTCCAGTCGATTGCGATCGTGAAATTTGCTCGATCAACGATCAGGATCCGATCTGTCCCGAGCTCGATCGCTCAACCCTAAATGTATATCAGTTGAGCCGATCTTGAGATTTCAAAATCAGATTTTCGATCATTTTCTAGCTGATCCCGATCCTGATCATGAAATTTGCTCAATCGCAGATCCCGATCCGATCGCTCAACCCTAGTTATCACCATAAAGATAGTAAATGCATAAATGATTTGTCCTGGTTTTGTGGTGCCCGATCCCCTCACTTTTATATGTTGTCATTGGCAAAGTGAACAGTCAGAAACAAGTGAAAGTGTAGCCGAGTCTGAGTCACGACTTGATTTGTTTCCTGGGCTCGGGAAGCTGAGCTCTGTGTGGTGATATGACGACCAACCATGCTTGAAATGATATGAATGGTATTTGAGGCTTTCCAGTGAGCGAGAATCTAGATGCCGTGAACATGCTTGTAGTGCTTCTTAATATGCTGGGGCCTCTTCAAGCTGTATAAATATGTCAGTTCCCATACACAGAGACTTATCTATTGTCTCTAGTGTGATGTATACGGTACAAAGATTATTATTATTATACATTTTACTCTGTGGTCCCTTCAGGCCTCCTCACTGTACTAAAGGCTCTTCTGTAACATCATCAGCCCAGGTTCAATGCTGAGGTCTGTGACTGAGCACATGCCCATTTGACCACTGGTGGCCCAATCAAAGGCCTCAGCCGTGACCCCTGTGTCAATGACGTCACAGAAGAGATCTGAACACCATGAGGAGGCCCATGACAGCTAACGGAAGGTGAATATGAATGTTTTGGGTTTTTTACATTTTCCTAGGGTATCCACTTATTATGCTCTGGGGAATGAAGAGGGTGAATAATGTCACTTTCACATTGACATAGATTCAGCTGTGTTTGCCTCATAGAGCTAGAAGATAGATAGATGCTATTTTTTATAGATAGGTTCCTAGGAATTCTAAGAGTATTCTACACTATGTTTTATAAATAGGTTCCTCGGAGTCCTGACAGTGTTCTACACTATGTTTTATAGATAGGTTCTTAGGAAATCTAAGAGTATTCTACACTATGTTTTACAGATAGGTTCCTAGGAAATCTAAGAGTATTCTACACTATGTTTTATAGATAGGTTCCTAGTTGCCCTGACGGTGTTCTACACTATGTTTTATAGATAGGTTCCTAGGAGCCCTGAAAGTATTCTACACTATGTTTTATAGATAGGTACCTAAGAGCCCTGAGAGTGTTCTACACTATGTTTTACAGATAGGTTCCTAGTAGCCCTTAGAATAAGCCAATTTAAATTTTGGCTTGTACCAAACTTGTTTGTCCTGAAATGAACCAGGAACCCAAGCCACTGCAACCAAAACCAATCTTGGAAGGTTCACTCATGTCTATTTAATATAGCCATCATTCCATGAAACCCACAATGGGTGACTAAATCTGGGTTGTGTCCATTTACCAACTCCCTGTTTCATAAAAAGCAGTGCTTGCTAAAGTTCACCAATTCCTTTGTGCAAGGGTCCTTTCCACAACACACTGGGGCTGGACAATATGCATATCCAGTATGCTTTGCTGTGTGTTTATGCTCAAGATTTTGGCATGACCTTTAATTTTCCAACATTCTGGACATTCAGAGGCCCACTGTCTTTCCTAACCTCTACCTGAACCACATAGATAGCTTTGGATCATGCTCCATTGGAACACTATTCCTGCTTTCACCTTCAGCCCATCTGTATGTTACCCATTGCCAATGGAGACTGCTCCGAAGGTTACACAACCAAACTGCCTGAAAAGTATGGCGATTTAGAAATATTATTTAATGGTGGATTTTCCTAGTCATTCTTATACTGTGGTTGCACTTTGGGGTCAGCAACAAGGGGAAGTCCACACTTCTTTGCAGTGGTTTAAGATGAATGAAACTCAATCCCGGAGCCTAGAGGTTCTTTGTCTTCAGTCAACTTAGTTCCTTTCCAATATTCAGGATTTCTTTCTTATATATCTAAATGTCATTTACTTAATTACTTTCATAATTTTACTAGAACAAGCAGTATGTGGCTTTAAGTTGGAAATTTTGACCATTTTCCTCTTCGAATAAAAACCAAGGTCCAACCCAACAAATTCAATAAAACATGTTCTCACCGTGAAGGATCATAAATATTTTAGAAATAAAATTCTATTAAAGTACACTTGGACTTTGTTTATGTGCAAGTATTATCCAAAACAATTGCCTTCTGTTGCCTCCTGCAAAATAACACTTTATTCTCTATCTCTGGTCCTCGCAAGGTCTTATGACATGGCATTGTAGAAGATCTAGCCACGAAAGTCAACTCAGTGTTCAGTGCGCGGTTGCATTATTTATGACAGACCTTTCAATGTATGAATTGTGTGTGGTTTAGATCCCTGTGGTGTAGTCATATGCCACATACTTTATCTAGGTTCCTTATCATGTATTCATAGCTGTTACACTATACAATAGCATCCTCTAGCAACCTTCCCAAGGCGTAAGACCTCTTGAACTCATCATTTACTCTTCCCACATCTTAACAATGAGGCAGCATCCAGAGAGGAGTCATGTATTCAAAGCTATCTCCTAACCTTGTCATAAAGTTTGATATTTCAGTGGAACTTTAGGATTTGTCAGAGACACTCTGTACTGAATATCTAAATGGGTCTATTATTAGACGTGATGTGTTCTGAACCTCTAGGAGGTCACTTTTGTTGATTGTGCATTCAATGAAAATTATATTTTTAGTAGTCTTTTGAAAAAAGTTAAGAACTTAATAATGTGACTCCTTAAAGGGGCGTTATCATCTTAGCAAGTTATCCTGTATCCATAGGGTTCTGACTGCCCAACCCTTGTTTGAGGAGAAGAACAGGCAACCTTTGTCCCTGTGTTCTGAATGGAGTATTGGTTAGGCAATGCAGGCACCACTCTCTTCATTACAATGGCAGGGCCCAAGATAACCAAATCCAGTAACTTGGCTATCTCCAGAGCTCTCATTGACATTATTGAAGCAGTGACGGTGTTGCCCAACATGGGACAAAAGTCCACTGTTCTCCTAATCACTGAAGTCTAAGTGGTTAGACCTCTACCAATTTGCAAGGTATCCTGGAGACTATGGTTTGAGGATATCTAGCATTTGCTTTAGGGTGGGTTCACACCTGTGCCTGGCCTCCGCTTTGTGGGTTTCCGTCTTCTTCCCAAGAAACTGGACAGGAGACGGAAACTCGGCATTCAGTGTCCGCCTGTGAGCGCCCATGAGCATCTCCTGGTCCCCGCGGAGAAACCATTTTTCTTAACCAGACACAAAGTCCTGTATGTCCGACTTTGTGTCTGGCTAAAAAAAAATAAAACGGTTTCACCGTGGAGAACAGAAGACATTAACGGGCGGTCACTTTTCAAACGCATTCAAATGAAAGGGTTTGAAAACTGACCGCTGGGTTTCCTTTTTTTGTTTGTTTTTTTTTTCAAATTTTATTAAATTTTTAAAGTATACTAGTATACAATAGGCAAAATACACTGATAACATGGAATGGTATCCAACAGAGTAAACAGAGTAAACAGAGTTAAAAATATGTCCTACAAAATTTATGCCTAGTAAGGCAAATGTACATAAAGTCTGGAGCGAACAATGGAAAAGGAGGTAGCTTGAATAGGTATGCATCCAAGCTGCTGGACTGCAGAGAACTCGAGACTACAATTGGTTAGGAGTGGTAGGATTAAGGTTGGGGGTGAAATGGGAGAGGAGGAGAGTTGAGGGGAAAGGGAGCGGTAGATTAGGAGTGGCAGAAGTAGAGAAAAAGAAGGTTTGGAGCAGGGGAAGCAGTAGTTAAGAGGACAGGGTGAGAGGATATGAGGGAGGCGAAGGAGTTATAGGGGGTAAGAGGTGAGAGAATAAGGGGGGAGAAGATAGAGGGGTGAAGATGAGAGGAGTACAAAGGGTATTAGGGTGGAAAATGAGGAAGGAAGATCTCTCTATCTCTCAGTGTCACAAGTCATAAAGGATCAGTCAAGTAAATAGTTTCTTCCAAGGAGACCAGGTTTTTTCAAATTTGTCATGGGTTCGGGACTTCCAACTGGAATTCTCCTCAAAGCGCGCTATCTGGTTCACCTTACCAATCCATTCTAGTTTGGTAGGAGGCTCAGAGTTGAGCCACTTGATGGGGATCAGGGAGTTCGCAGCTGACAATAAATATGAGATCAAGTTCTTTTTGGAGGGGCGGTATTCAGGGGAGCTTAGAGATAGTAGTACCATTTGGGGTGTGAGTGTAAAAGAAGAGGAAGTTAATGTTCTAATTGTACACTGGATCTCCTTCCAGAAGTCAGTGACAACTGGGCAGGACCACCAGATGTGGGAGAGGGTGCCTACTTCCGTGTGGCACCGCCAACATAAGTCAGAAGGAGCAAGTTTCATTCGGTGGAGCCATTGTGGAGTCCGGTACCAGCGTGTCAGTATTTTATAGTGAACTTCCTGGAGACGTACGCAACTCGAGAACCCTTGGGAGTTTAGTAAATGGGTTTCCATCTCCTGTCCAGTTTCTTGAGCAGAAGACGGAATCAGTCAGCTTTTGAAGTTGCTTTGGGATCTCTTGAGAGGACTGTAACCATCATGATTAGTCACATCTTGATTTTAATGGGTGGCAAAGAAGTTGTATCATGTAAATGTGATGAAAGCACCAGGACCATCTATTATGGGTGGCTAGAGGTGTGGTGGTGTCAAGAATCAAGTGAAAGGAATTGCCCGGTTGCTAACCATGGAGGACCAAGTAGACCATGTCATGGCATGTAGATAATCTGGAGAAGCAAGAGGAGATACCAAGGCCAAAGAGAGAAAGTAGAGTGTAAGAGAATTGCTAGAAGAGCAATTCCCAAGTAACTGCAGGTGAACCCTGGGAGGATGGGCACAACAAGACAGTGAGTCCTAAGCTGAACGCTCTCCTGTCCCTGCCCACTTGCCTCACTGCCCTAAGCGACAGAATATAACTGGGCAGCAGTCCCTTCTATGATATAAGTGATAACACAGACAAGAAAAACAACAACAAAATGGAGGTCAGCGAACCAAGGGGACGATACCAGTTGAGCAGCGCAGTACAGAATCAAAATTTTGTAAGCGGCCAAATTTTTGTTATCAGTAACACACAGATGTTACAACATGATTATCTCCCCCTTTGTTTTTCAGCACACCAATGGCAAAACAATATTTTTCTTTTCTTTTTTTTTCCCAAACATTTATGGCGTTTATCAGAAAGGAATACTAGGTTACCTTTGATGTTTTTTGTTTTCTGCAGTCTTGCTGTACTTCAGAAAATTCTCAATTTTTCAAGTGCTGAAATGGGTTCTCGAAATAAACAGTAACAATGAGTTGTTCTAAATTTAATTATTAAAATGAGAATTATACATCAAATAGGTTTTATAGCTCGGACAATCCTTTTCTCTGTTAGAGGCGTCTAATAATAAGCTGTTTGCAAGAGGTCTCAGCTGTTATCCCTAGGGGAAGATGTCTGCATTACATGGAGATCAATAGGCCGCTAAGTATTTTTTCATTATCTTCAATGTCATAATACACACTCATTAGCTAAATTGTACCTTCTGCTAGCAGGAACACTGTTCAGTTATCATGGGGAAAACAATTTTCTTCTGTAGTTGCCTATACAAACCATATAGAAGGTTACAGTCTACAGATTGTTAGACATTCCCTACAGCTCCCTCAGTTAGCGAAAAATCAATATTCTTACTTCCAAAAGCAAAAAGCAATTCAATTAACCCATTCATACAGGTTCTGAATCAGAAGCCAGTAGAGTTGTGTATAGATGCCATGTACTCACTAGAGTACATGTTACAACTGTATTGCAGTCTAAGGAGGATTTGCAATGTTACTATTAAGGCTGGTCATAGACCAGCCACAATAGTAATATTGCTAGGACAAGCCTGGGAGCCTTCAGAAGGTTCAAAGCAGACAGAGGAACGGGTTGGATCTTGTGATCTTGCCGTGCAGGTGCCAGCCTGCAACAATAAAGGTATGGGGCTGGTGGGGACCGGACCTGAAAGCAATTTTTTTTATTTGGGGGAGCCCTGGACTGCTATGCCGGTGGTGCTGCAGAGTGGCTGCCATCTTTAAAGACCGAGAATCCGCCAAATTATTACGCCAGATGTTGGGAAGAGGTTGAGTCGCAAAATGAATGGCACAAAATTTATAGCATAAAAAGGCAAAGGCAAAATTGATGTTACTATTCCTTTTCAAAAAGAGTGAATAAAAGGCAATTAATGACATATGCCTACTCCAAAATAGTGCCAATAACCACTACCACTAGAGATGGGTGAATCATAAGGAGCCGGGGTCATCCCAAATATTCCAAACTCTTTGGATTTTTTACAAAAACTAAACAAATGGAGATTTGTCTCTGGCAAACTAAAATGTCTTCAGACCCCATCGTATAAATGGAGGCCTAGAGGAGGTAAGTTAGTTAGTTCTCTTTGGCTTCCTCATGATGTCCAGCGCTCTTCTGTAACGTCATTGGCCTGGGTTCAGCTCTGATACCTGTGAATGACTGCCAGATTAGAGTCGGGAATTTTTTCCCCTGAAATGGTGCAATTGGCATAAGCCTCGCTGTTTTTGTTTTTTTTTGCCTTCCCCTGGATCAACATTGTAGGTAACTGTAGGGTTATAGGTTGGACTTGATGGACTGATGTCTTCATCCAACCTCATCAACTATGTAACTATGAATAAACTTCATCAGTGACCCCGGCATACAGAGCATCATGATGTCTCTAACTACCAGTTATTCTCCAAAAAAAATAAGACCTCATATATTGGCAGAAAATAAAAAAATATTATAGTAAATTTGACAGGCCGAGGAGTACTCACTTCAGCCGGCTTAAATTCCTGATCTTTTTTTTTCTTAAGGTAGGGAGCACTGCACCAAATGGGAAAAATCATGCACAAAACTCACGAACATGCAACAAAAACTTTGATATTTTAAGCCTTGTGTAGCAAAAAACTGACGTGTCACAAAAAAACAATCTCACAATCACTTGTTTAAGAAGCTGCCTTATGAAGTAATTCACATGAAGTGACACATGACAGATTTGAAAATTGACTTGAGTCTTAAGGCTGTGTCCTTAAAATTTAGATTTTGTATATAGATTTGTGTACAACAATTGCTTGAATATATAACATGACCTCTGCATGAACCGCATTGGAACCCAGGGCTTCAGACACACTGGCCGGGTGAATTTATGATTTCGGAATAATTTATTTTTACATTAATTATTAAATTTTTTTTCTTATTATTTTTTTTTTACTTTAACTTGTCCACCATAAGGTCTTTGGGGACCATGATTTATTTATTTATTTATTTTTTTGCACTGCATATTTTTCTAACAATCCAAATAATGTGAAAATCAGGACTGTACGAGATCCAAGGAGCTCTGGGACCAATAGAGGCAGCAACCCTGCTTGGCATTCGGAAACCAATTTCTTGGATACCAGGAGAGGTTTGCAAGCAATGAGTAAACAATCCCATGCCCTTGAGAAACCATCCATTGGACGCAAGGTCACCAATTCACTAGAAGTTGGGTTGTCTTTGGTTTTCGAAAGTTTTCCTGGTCAACGATTATCATTAATATAAAACAAATACATCTTATACGGGCCGAATTAAAATACGATGCCATTGAAATAATGAAATCTCCATAATTTTTAATTTATGAGGAGGTATCTTATCCTCGGGTCTTTCTCTGTTTTCCCAACAGTGAGAATTCTTAATATTACTAGAAGCTAATAAAAGTGTCCTACAACTTTTGCCTGTGCCTTAAGGCACAAGATACTGTATCTAGGTCACTGCCTGTGAGAGCCGAGGTATTCAGGAGAATGCTCTACACGTCTCACAGTTGACTTCAAAATGTGCCCCTGCTCCAATATTACTCCATTTATAAAAAATATATAGTTCATATATCAGCATTCCCACAAATGTTTCATAGCCTGTGGTTTGTGTAGATAGAAAAGTTTAATTATCTTGAAAAATGTATTTCTACTCGTAATAACGGCAAACTTTTAAAAATGAATTATTTTGTAACATTTTCCTCTTTTATTTTATAAATACAATTTATCTTGACATTTGAAAAAAAATTTGGAATTCGGAGTTGGAATTTTTAAAACGAGAGATAGCTTGACTAGCTTGGTGTAACAATAATACGTTTCGACGTTAGATCTGCCACATTTATGGATCAGTTCCATTATAGTATCAACTTTTTTTTTTAACTAAAATTAAAATTAAATTTAAATGTAAATTTTGGTATTTGTAAAAGTTTGGGCCTCTTGTCAATCAATATAAGCCCCTCAACATTGATATTTGAAATGTCTCTTGTAACCAGCTGGGATTGAGTTTTTGTTTTAGGAACTTTCCTAGGGTTCCTTATAGAAAGCTTCCAGTTCAGAAATATTCTTTGGACGTCTTGCAGAAAAACTTGAGATCTAGGAATGGATTTTCAATAATAATTAAGCAGAATCTGTCAGGAGATTCATGGTGCCTGAACCACAGACAACAGAAAATCCCAATAGGCTCCCTTAAACAAGTATGGCATTTCAGAAAAAAACAAGTCAGAAATAGGAAGGGGTGTCTCTGGGGTAGTTCTCCTCTGGCTTCTCACTACTAGGTACAACTTGATATAAGGATCTTTTCCACTTACACCAGCTGAGACCTGTTTATTAAGTGGAGCCCGGCAGCCTGGAACCAGTGGGAAGTTGCCCAAAGAAATTGTCGTCCTGTCATTATTTCTATCTGCAAGTTGGACACAAAGAAAGAAAGACTTAGGGTCCATTCACACAGAGTTTTTTGGCACTGATTTTGATGCTGAATCCGCGTCAGAATCCACTTGGAAAAAAACCTCCCATTGACTTCAATGGGTTCCTTTTTCTGCTCTGTGTGAATGGATCCTTAAAGAGGTTTTCCAGAAATTAGAGTACTTGGGCAGGGGGTTGGGAAAATTAAATATAAAAAAAGTCATACTCATCTGTCCCCAGTTACCCCACTACAGTATGGTCCAACGCATATTGAGGCTTATGCCAGTAAAGTCCTGGTCACATGTGATGTAAGGAAAGAAATGGCTGACGTATGTGAGTGATATCATTGGTTCCTTTACTGTGACGACTGAGGTCACGTGAGACAAAGATTTCAGCCAGCAAAAGCACTGATGGACCGGAGAACAATGTGAACGGGTGACTATAGCTTCTTTTTGTTGTTGTATGTTTTCCCCAGTCTCATGACCAAACACTGTAATTCCTGGTTCCTAGGAGCCCTGACAGTGTTCTACACTATGTTTTATAGATAGGTTCCTAGGAGCCCTAAGAGTATTCTACACTATGTTTTATAGATAGGTTCCTAGCAGCCCTGACAGTATTCTACACTATGTTTTATAGATAGGTTCCTAGCAGCCCTGACAGTATTCTACACTATGTTTTATAGATAGGTTCCTAGGAGTCCTGACAGTGTTCTACACTATGTTTTATAGATAGGCTCCTAGGAGCCCTGACAGTGTTCTACACTATGTTTAATAGATAGGGTCCTAGGAGCCCTGACAGTATTCTACACTATGTTTTATAGATAGGTTCCTAGGAGCCCTGACAGTGTTCTACACTATGTTTTATAGATAGGCTCCTAGGAGCCCTGACAGTGTTCTACACTATGTTTAATAGATAGGGTCCTAAGAGCCCTGACAGTATTCTACACTATGTTTTATAGATAGGTTCCTAGGAGCCCTGACAGTGTTCTACACTATGTTTTATAGATAGGTTCCTAGGAGTCCTGACAGTGATCTACACTATGTTTTATAGATAGGGTCCTAAGAGCCCTGACAGTATTCTACACTATGTTTTATATATACTAGTGCAGAGCCTTCAGCTCATCTGCATTATTGGATCTGGTGTCTCATCTTCCTCTTGACAATACCCCATAGATTCTGTATGGGGTTAAGGGCAAACAAGATTGCTGACCAGTCAAGCAGTTATACTGCGGTTATTAAACCAGGTATTGATACTTTTGGCAGTGTGGACAGAGGCCAAATCCTGTTGGAAAATAAAAATTCCATGTCCAAAAAGCTTGTCGGCAGAAGGAAGCATGAAGTACTCTAGAATATCCTGGTAGACGGCTGTGCTGACTTTGGTCTTGATAAAACATAGTGGACCTACACCAGCAGATGACATGGCTCCCCAAACCATTACTGACTATGGAAGCTTCACACTAGACCTCAAGAAGCTTGCATTGTGTACAGCAGTCTCTCTGCTCTTCCTCCAGACTCTGGGACCTTCCAAATGAAATGCAAAATTTACGTTAATCTGAAAACACCATGACCACTGAGCAACAGTCCAGAACTTTTTGATGATATTATAATTTATTGAGATAAATTAGTAGGTTCCTAGGAGCCCTAATAGTGTTCTACGCTATGTTTTATAGATAGGTTCCTAGGAGCCCTAATAGTGTTCTACTCTATGTTTTATAGATAGGTTCCTAGGAGCCCTAATAGTGTTCTACTCTATGTTTTAAGACAATTTAAGGGGCAGTTTGTGTACCAAACCTGTCTGACCTGAAACTAACCTTGGACCTTACCCACCTGAACCTGAAACAAAACAAATTCTGAGAGGTTTGCCCATCTCTAGTCCATATGGTTTATACATGACAATAGGAGTCTTAATATTGGAATATAAGATCGTATACCTTTAAGAATGGTCCAGATTTTCAGGAATTTCACTGCCAGAGTAAACCAACATTAATTACATTGAAATACAGTGTACATTTTGTTCTGTGCCCATCAACCTGCCCTACTGCTCTCTCACTTATTCCAGCAAGACATAGACAGCCTGGCACCTAATAAACATGATGGTAACTTCGTGACCTGCGTCTTCGACTCCATTACTCTTTCTGTTTAGATATTAACTTTTTCATCTGTGTCCACAAACCCAGATCTTCGCAGAGTGGAAGAGACGTCTGATTCAGTCAGTCCAGATGAGATTGCTTTTTTATTTCCTAAACCCTACTTATTTTTTTCCGCACTTATAATAATAGGAGGTTGTGGTTTTTCCTCCCTATGAAATACTGCAGGCTGATATGGTGGAATCTAACTAATGCATTGTACGGATATTAGTAATGAAACTATAAGATATAGCAATGATATACTTACTGTATATAGGTAGGATACAGGGGGGCTTGGAACATAATCTTTTAAGGTTTACAAAATACATGTAGACTTAAGAGCAATTGGATAAGGAGGAGATTATCTGACTACATCACTTAATGTCACATGTGTAATGTCACAAGAGAACGTCACATAAGGGGCAGTGTCAATTTTACTTAAAAATTATTATCTTAGGGTGCATTCACACTGAGTAAACGCTAGCTTATTTTGTAGAGTAAAATTACACTTGTAAATTTTGCTATCCCATTGACTTCAATGATATTTTTTTACAAGTGTAAAAATACGCCTGTAAAAAATACGCCTGTAAAAATACGCCTGTAAAAATACGCCTGTAAAATGTCATTGAAGTCAATGGAATAGCAAAATTTACAAGTGTAATTTTACTCTACAAAATAAGCTAGCGTTTACTCAGTGTGAATGCACCCTTATAGTAAGAAGCGTAATGGATTTGTCATGTCTCCGAGTATGGTACCTCCGTACCTCCTTTGAGTAGAGCTGGGGATAGAGAGTGAGATGCAGAACTAGGGGTGTCCTGTTTTACTCACCCACACATACATAAAGCATGAGTCCTGCATCCCCTGCCCATATATATAGAGAGAAAGCCTGTGAGTCCTGCATCCCCTGCATATATATATATATATATATATATATATATATATATATATATATATATATAGCCTGTGAGACCTGCATCCCCTGGCCATATACAGAGAAAGCCTGTGAGTCCTGCATTCCCTGCCCATATATATATATATAGAAAGCCTGTGAGACCTGCATCCCCTGCCCATATATATATATATAGAGAAGACCTGTGAGTCCTGCATCCCCTGCCCAAATATATAGACAAAGCTTGTGATTCCGCATCCCCTACCCCTATATAGAGAATACCCGTGAGTCTGGCTTCCATATCCAATGTACTGTGATTGTCAGCCTTCTTACTGTGAGTCTGTCTACATGATGGGTCGTCAATAGAGATGAGCGAACAGTGTTCTATCGAACTCATGTTCGATCGGATATTAGGCTGTTCGGCATGTTCGAATCGAATCGAACACCGTGTGGTAAAGTGCGCCATTACTCGATTCCCCTCCCACCTTCCCTGGCGCCTTTTTTGCTCCAATAACAGCGCAGGGTAGGTGGGACAGGAACTACGACACCGGTGACGTTGAAAAACAGTAGGCAAAACCCATTGGCTGCTGAAAACATGTGACCTCTAATTTAAAAGAACAGCGACGCCCAGCTTCGCGTCATTCTGAGCTTGCAATTCACCGGGGACGGAGGTTTCCGTCCAGTTAGCTAGGGCTTAGATTCTGGGTAGGCAGGGACAGGCTAGGATAGGAAGGAGAAGACAACCAACAGCTCTTATAAGAGCTAAATTCCAGGGAGAAGCTTGTCAGTGTAACGTGGCACTGACGGGCTCAATCGCCGCAACCCAGCTTTCCCAGCATCCTGAATGGAATACACTGACAGTGTATTCCCGTATACCCGATATATACCCCCGATACCCGTTCCAACGGTGTGCCCCCCCACCTTCACCCCAGAAATACCCTGCAAGTCCCCTAGCAATAGAATTGGGGCTATATACACCCACTATTTTTGCTACTGGTATATAGTGCCATTGTCTGACTGGGAATTCAAAGAATATATTGGGGTTACAAATACCCTCATTTCTTGCTACTGCCATATAGTGCCAGTTTCTGACTGGTAATTCAAAGAATATATTGGGGTTACAAATACCCTCATTTCTTGCTACTGCCATATAGTGCCAGTTTCTGACTGGTAATTCAAAGAATATATTGGGGTTACGTGCACCCACAATTTTTGCTACTGGTATATAGTGCCATTGTCTGACTGGGAATTCAAAGAATATATTGGGGTTACAAATACCCTCATTTCTTGCTACTGCCATATAGTGCCAGTTTCTGACTGGTAATTCAAAGAATATATTGGGGTTACGTGCACCCACAATTTTTGCTACTGGTATATAGTGCCATTGTCTGACTGGGAATTCAAAGAATATATTGGGGTTACAAATACCCTCATTTCTTGCTACTGGTATATAGTGCCATTGTCTGACTGGGAATTCAAAGAATATATTGGGGTTACAAATACCCTCATTTCTTGCTACTGGTATATAGTGCCATTGTCTGACTGGGAATTCAAAGAATATATTGGGGTTACAAATACCCTCATTTCTTGCTACTGGTATATAGTGCCATTGTCTGACTGGGAATTCAAAGAATATATTGGGGTTACAAATACCCTCATTTCTTGCTACTGGTATATAGTGCCATTGTCTGACTGGGAATTCAAAGAATATATTGGGGTTACAAATACCCTCATTTCTTGCTACTGGTATATAGTGCCATTGTCTGACTGGGAATTCAAAGAATATATTGGGGTTACAAATACCCTCATTTCTTGCTACTGCCATATAGTGCCAGTTTCTGACTGGTAATTCAAAGAATATATTGGGGTTATAAATACCCTCATTTCTTGCTACTGGTATATAGTGCCATTGTCTGACTGGGAATTCAAAGAATATATTGGGGTTATAAATACCCTCATTTCTTGCTACTGGTATATAGTGCCATTGTCTGACTGGGAATTCAAAGAATATATTGGGGTTATAAATACCCTCATTTCTTGCTACTGGTATATAGTGCCATTGTCTGACTGGGAATTCAAAGAATATATTGGGGTTATAAATACCCTCATTTCTTGCTACTGGTATATAGTGCCATTGTCTGACTGGTAATTCAAAGAATATATTGGGGTTACGTGCACCCACAATTTTTGCTACTGGTATATAGTGCCATTGTCTGACTGGGAATTCAAAGAATATATTGGGGTTACAAATACCCTCATTTCTTGCTACTGCCATATAGTGCCAGTTTCTGACTGGTAATTCAAAGAATATATTGGGGTTATAAATACCCTCATTTCTTGCTACTGGTATATAGTGCCATTGTCTGACTGGGAATTCAAAGAATATATTGGGGTTACGTGCACCCACAATTTTTGCTACTGGTATATAGTGCCAATTTCTAACTGGGAATTCAAAATGCGCAAGGCTCCCGGAAAGGGACGTGGACGAGGCCGTGGGCGAGGTCGGGGGAATGGTTCTGGGGAGCAAGGTAGCAGTGAAGCCACAGGGCGTCCCGTGCCTACTCCTGTGGGGCAGCAAGCATTGCGCCACTCCACAGTGCCAGGGTTGCTTGCCACATTAACTAAACTGCAGGGTACAAACCTTAGTAGGCCCGAGAACCAGGAACAGGTCTTGCAATGGCTGTCAGAGAACGCTTACAGCACATTATCTAGCAGCCAGTCAGACTCTGCCTCCTCTCCTCCTATTACCCAACAGTCTTGTCCTCCTTCCTCCCAAAATTCCCAAGCTTCACAGAACAATAACCCCAACTGTCCCTGCTCCCCAGAGCTGTTCTCCGCTCCTTTCATTGTCCCTCAACCTGCCTCTCCACGTCACGATTCCACGAACCTAACAGAGGAGCATCTGTGTCCAGATGCTCAAACACTAGAGTCTCCTCCATCTCCGTTCGATTTGGTGGTGGATGACCAGGAACCCACCCTCATCGACGATGATGTGACGCAGTTGCCATCAGGGCATCCAGTTGACCGGCGCATTGTGCGGGAGGAGGAGATGAGACAAGAGTTGGAAGAGGAAGTGGTGGATGATGAGGACACTGACCCGACCTGGACAGGGGGGATGTCAAGCGGGAAAAGTAGTGTGGATGTTGAGGCAGGTGCAGCACCAAAAAGGGTAGCTAGAGGCAGAGGCAGAGGTCAGCAGCTTAGGCGAAGCCAGGCCACACCCGGAATCTCCCAAGATGTTCCAGTTCGTACCCAGCCCCGAAAAACTCCCACCTCGAGGGCACGTTTCTCGAAGGTGTGGAGTTTTTTCAAGGAATGCGCCGAGGACAGATATAGTGTTGTCTGCACAATTTGCCTCTCGAAATTGATTAGGGGCTCTGAGAAGAGCAACCTGTCCACCACTTCAATGCGCCGTCATTTGGAATCCAAGCACTGGAATCAGTGGCAGGCAGCAACGGCAGGACAAAGGCCGCCTGCCGTTCACGCCACTGCCACTGCCTCTGCCACTGCCTCTGCCTCTGCCACTGCCACTGCTGACTGTGCTGGCGATGCACTCCAGAGGACGAGCCAGGACACCACTTCATCTGCCTCCGCCACTTTGTTGACTTCTCCCTCATCCTCCCCTGTTCCTGTCTTATCTCCTTCTCCTGCACCATCAAAGGCACCATCAGGCGCTTCTTTACAACAACCCACCATCTCTCAGACATTGGAGCGGCGGCAGAAATACACTGCTAACCACCCACACGCGCAAGCCTTGAACGCCAACATCGCTAAACTGCTGGCCCAGGAGATGTTGGCGTTCCGGCTTGTTGAAACTCCCGCCTTCCTGGACCTGATGGCAACTGCGGCACCTCGCTATGCCGTCCCTAGCCGTCACTACTTCTCCTGGTGTGCCGTCCCCGCCTTGCACCAGCACGTGTCACTCAACATCAGGCGGGCCCTTAGTTCCGCGCTTTGCACAAAGGTCCACTTGACCACCGACGCGTGGACAAGTGCATGCGGACAGGGACGCTACATTTCACTGACGGCACACTGGGTGAATGTAGTTGAGGCTGGGACTGCTTCCCAAACTGGCCCGGTGTACCTCGTCTCCCCGCCTAACATTCCTGGCAGGGACACGAGAAGAACACCCCCCTCCTCCTCCTCCTCTACCGCCTCCTCCTCCGCCACCGCCTCCTCCTCCGCCACCGCCTCCTCCTCCGCTGTTAAATTGACCCCAGCTACGAGTTGGAAACGTTGCAGCACTGGCGTTGGTAGACGTCAGCAGGCTGTGCTGAAGCTGATCAGCTTGGGGGACAGACAGCACACTGCCTCCGAGGTGAGGGATGCCCTCCTCGATGAGACGGCAATATGGTTTGAGCCGCTGCACCTGGGCCCAGGCATGGTCGTTTGTGATAACGGCCGGAACCTGGTAGCAGCTCTGGAGCTTGCCGGACTCCAACATGTTCCATGCCTGGCCCACGTCTTCAACCTAGTGGTGCAACGTTTCCTAAAGAGCTACCCCAATGTTCCAGAGCTACTGGTGAAAGTGCGGCGCATGTGCGCCCACTTTCGCAAGTCGACAGTAGCCGCTGCTAGCTTAAAATCTCTCCAGCAACGCCTGCATGTGCCACAACACCGGCTTTTGTGCGACGTCCCCACACGCTGGAACTCAACGTTTCAGATGTTGAATAGAGTGGTTGAGCAGCAGAGACCTTTGATGGAATACCAGCTACAAAACCCTAGGGTGCCACAAAGTCAGCTGCCTCAGTTTCACATCCATGAGTGGCCATGGATGAGAGACCTTTGTGACATCCTACGGGTCTTTGAGGAGTCCACAAGGAGGGTGAGCTCTGAGGATGCGATGGTGAGCCTTACAATCCAGCTCTTGTGTGTTCTGAGAGAATCCCTGATTGACATCAGGGATAACTCAGATCACACAGAGGAGTTAGGGATAGCATCCGATCCGTCACAGCTGGAGAGTAGGTCCACACATCTGTCCGCTTCACTGCGTTTAATGGAGGAGGAGGAGGAGGAGGAGGAGGAGGAGGAGGAAGAAGAGTTGTCCGATGATGTGATGGTGATACAGGAGGCTTCCGGGCAACTTCGAATCGTCCCATTGTTGCAGCGCGGATGGGTAGACATGGAGGATGAGGAGGAAATGGAGATTGAACTTTCCGGTGGGGCCAGAGGAGTCATGCCAACTAACACTGTGGCAGACATGGCTGAGTTCATGTTGGGGTGCTTTACAACCGACAAGCGTATTGTCAAAATCATGGAGGACAACCAGTACTGGATCTTTGCTATCCTTGACCCCCGGTATAAAAACAACATCTCGTCTTTTATTCCGGTAGAGGGGAGGGCCAATCGCATCAATGCTTGCCACAGGCAATTGGTGCAGAATATGATGGAGATGTTTCCAGCATGTGACGTTGGTGGCAGGGAGGGCAGTTCCTCCAGTAGGCAACCAAGTTCTCACCGGTCCACACAAACGAGGGGCACACTGTTTAAGGTCTGGGACACCTTGATGGCACCCCCTCGCCAAAGTGCCGCCACGGAGGGTCCTAGTGTCACCAGGCGTGAGAAGTATAGGCGCATGTTGCGGGAATACCTTTCCGACCACAGCCCTGTCCTCTCCGACCCCTCTGCGCCCTACACGTATTGGGTGTCGAAGTTGGACCTGTGGCTTGAACTTGCCCTATATGCCTTGGAGGTGCTGTCCTGTCCTGCCGCCAGGCCTATCTGAGAGGGTGTTCAGTGCAGCCGGTGGCATCATCACTGACAAGCGCACCCGTCTGTCAGCTGAGAGTGCCGACCGGCTCACTTTGATAAAAATGAACCACCACTGGATAGAGCCTTCATTTTTGTGCCCACCTGTGTAAAGCACCCCAACATGAAACTCCATGTCTGTACTTAACCTCTCCAATTCCTCCGCATCCTCATACTCATCCACCATAAGCGTTGCACAATTCTGCTAATACTAGGCTCCCTCCACCCTGATTTCCACCAACTCTGCTGGTTAGAGGCTCCCTCCACCCTGATTTCCACCAACTCTGCTGGTTAGAGGCTCCCTCCACCATGAATTGGTCCAAACTGGGCTGTTTAGAGGCTCCCTCCACCATGAATTGGTCCAAACTGGGGTTTTTAGAGGCTCCCTCCACCATGAATTGGTCCAAACTGGGCTGTTTAGAGGCTCCCTCCACCATGAATTGGTCCAAACTGGGCTGTTTAGAGGCTCCCTCCACCATGAATTGGTCCAAACTGGGCTGTTTAGAGGCTCCCTCCACCATGAATTGGTCCAAACTGGGCTGTTTAGAGGCTCCCTCCACCATGAATTGGTCCAAACTGGGGTTTTAAGAGGCTCCCTCCACCATGAATTGGTCCAAATTAGGCTGTTTAGAGGCTCCCTCCACCATGAATTGGTCCAAACTGGGGTTTTTAGAGGCTCCCTCCACCATGAATTGGTCCAAACTGGGGTTTTTAGAGGCTCCTTCCACCATGAATTGGTCCAAACTGGGGTTTTTAGAGGCTCCCTCCACCATGAATTGGTCCAAACTGGGCTGTTTAGAGGCTCCCTCCACCATGAATTGGTCCAAACTGGGGTTTTAAGAGGCTCCCTCCACCATGAATTGGTCCAAATTGGGCTGTTTAGAGGCTCCCTCCACCATGAATTGGTCCAAACTGGGGTTTTTAGAGGCTCCCTCCACCATGAATTGGTCCAAACTGGGCTGTTTAGAGGCTCCTTCCACCATGAATTGGTCCAAACTGGGGTTTTTAGAGGATCCCTCCACCATGAATTGGTCCAAACTGGGGTTTTTAGAGGCTCCCTCCACCATGAATTTGCCCAAACTGGGCTGTTTAGAGGCTCCCTCCACCATGAATTGGTCCAAACTGGGGTTTTTAGAGGCTCCCTCCACCATGAATTGGTCCAAACTGGGGTTTTTAGAGGCTCCCTCCACCATGAATTTGCCCAAACTGGGGTGTTTAGAGGCTCCCTCCACCATGAATTTGCCCAAACTCTGCTGGTTAGAGGCTCAATCCACCCTGATTTTCAAAACAAATGTTGGTGCCAACCTCAACTTACTACAAGGGCCAAATTCACTGCTGGTGACAAGCTCTCCTCACTGCAAGTGCCAAATACACATGTTTCAAGGTGTTTTCCTACTGTCAGAGAGGTGGTATTGAGTGTGTAAAGTGTGTAGTTGTTAGGCTGTGATGTTGGGGTAATAGAGGGTCTTTGGTGTGTTAGATGCCCCCAGACATGCTTCCCCTGCTGTCCCAGTGTCATTCCAGAGGTGTTGGCATCATTTCCTGGGGTGTCATAGTGGACTTGGTGACCCTCCAGACACGGATTTGGGTTTCCCCCTTAACGAGTATCTGTTCCCCATAGACTATAATGGGGTTCGAAACCCGTTCGAACACACGAACATTGAGCGGCTGTTCGAATCGAATTTCGAACCTCGAACATTTTAGTGTTCGCTCATCTCTAATCTTTATATCTATCTATCTCCTATCTATCTATCTATCTATCTATCTATCTATCTATCTATCTATCTATCTATCTCCTATCTATCTATCTATCTATCTACCTATCTCCTATCTATCTATCTATCTATCTACCTACCTATCTCCTATCTATCTATCTATCTATCTATCTATCTATCTATCTATCTTTATATCTATCTATCTCCTATCTATCTATCTATCTATCTATCTATCTATCTACCTACCTACCTATTTCCTATCTATCTATCTATCTATCTATCTATCTATCTATCTATCTATCTACCTACCTATCTCCTATCTATCTATCTATCTATCTATCTATCTATCTATCTACCTACCTACCTATCTCCTATCTATCTATCTATCTATCTATCTATCTATCTATCTATCATTCTATCTATATTATCTACTAGCTGGTACCCGCGACTTCGTCTGCGGTGATTGTAGCAGTGGGTATATACAGGCGCGGGTAAGGTTTTCGTAGTGTGTATAAGGTATGGGATATGAAATGTAACTTTGTATCTTGTTTTTTCTGTAATTCTGAGAATACGTGAGACTTTTGTGTTGGATGTAATTTGTATTTGAGCTGCTATATATACAGTGTTGTGAGAAACTTTACATAGTGACTTTGGGACAGAAGTATTTGAAGTTAACCTTTTCCCGCCGATGGCATTTTTTGATTTTCGTTTTTGACTCCCCTCCTTCTAAACCCCATAACTTTTTTATTTCTCCGCTCCCAGAGCCATATGAGGTCTTAATTTTTGCGGGACAAATTTTTCTTCATGATGCCACCATTATTTATTCTGTATAATGTACTGGGAAGCAGGCAAAAAATTCAGAATGGGGTGGATTTGAAGAAAAAATGCATTTCTGCGACTTTCTTACGGGCTTTGGTTTTACGGCGTTCACTGTGCAGCCAAAATGACATGTCCTCTGTATTCTGTGTTTCGTTACGATTCTGGGGATACCAAATTTATATGGTTTTATTTACATTTTGACCCCTTCAAAAAAATCCAAAACTGTGTTAAAAAAATTTTTTTTGAAAAGTCGCCATATTCCGACAGCCGTAACTTTTTTATACGTGCGTGTACGGGGATGTATAGGACGTCTTTTTTTGCGGGGTCGGGTGTACTTTTTAGTTCTACCATTTTTGGGAAATGTTATTGCTTTGATCACTTTTTATTCAAATTTTTATCAGAATCAAAACAGTAAAAAAATGGCGGTTTGGCACTTTTGACCATTTTTCCTGCTACAGCATTTACCGAACAGGAAAAATATTTGTATAGCTTTGTAGAGCGGGCGATTTCGGACGTGGGGATACCTAATATGTATGTGTTTCACAGTTTTTAACTACTTTTATATGTGTTCTAGGGAAAGGTGGGTGATTTGAATTTTTAATCCTTTTTATTTTTTTTTTATATTTTTTTTTACATTTTTAAACTTTTTTTTTGCATTTATTAGACCGCCTAGGGGTATTGACATGGGTGGGCGGTGTCGCGGATTGTCAGAGCGGTGGGGGTCGGCAAACATGGCTGCTCCGGAGCGTTAAAGAGCGCCTCCTGGAGTATCGTTATGGGGAGGGGCAAAGTGGTAAAGTATATATATATATGTGATTGTGTGGGGTTAGGGGCGAGGCTGCAGAGGGCAATATGAATTTTGTGGCTTGCTATGGTCCAAAGTGTGTGAGATTGCAGAGATGGTGGTGTGAGTTTGGGTTTTGTGGGGGTCCTGGCACAAACGTATGTGCGCTATTGTGACGAAAAGTAGCCTATTGTTTAATCGGGTGTATTAACTATGTTTGTGGAAACTTTCAGCCAAATTGGTGGAGCGGTTTTTCCGTGATTGAGGAACAAACATCCGAACATGCAAACATCCAAACACACAAACCCACAAACCCACAAACTCACAAACTTTCACATTTATAATATTATAATAGGATTATCTATCTATCTATCTATCTATCTATCTATCTATCTATCTATCTATCTATCTATCTATCTCCTATCTATCATCTATCTATCTATCTATCTATCTATCTATCATTCTATCTATATTATCTACTAGCTGGTACCCGCGACTTCGTCTGCGGTGATTGTAGCAGTGGGTATATACAGGCGTGGGTAAGGTTTTCGTAGTGTGTATAAGGTATGGGATATGAAATGTAACTTTGTATCTTGTTTTTTCTGTAATTCTGAGAATACGTGAGACTTTTGTGTTGAAGTTATTTTGTATTTGAGCTGCTATACATACGGTGTTGTGAGAAACTTTACATAGTGACTTTGGGACAGAGGGATTTGAAGTTAACCCTTTCCCGCCGATGGCATTTTTTTGATTTTCGTTTTTGACTCCCCTCCTTCTAAACCCCATAACTTTTTTATTTCTCCGCTCTCAGAGCCATATGAGGTCTTAATTTTTCCTGGGACAAATTTTTCTTCATGATGCCACCATTATTTATTCTATATAATGTACTGGGAAGCTGGGAAAAAATTCAGAATGGGGTGGATTTGAAGAAAAAATGCATTTCTGCGACTTTCTTACGGGCTTTGGTTTTACGGCGTTCACTGTGCAACCAAAATGACATGTCCCCTGTATTCTGTGTTTCGTTACGATTCTGGGGATACCAAATTTATATGGTTTTATTTACATTTTGACCCCCTTAAAAAAAATCCAAAACTGTTAAAAAATTATTTTTTGAAAAGTCGCCATATTCCGACAGCCATAACTTTTTTATACGTGCGTGTATGGGTATGTAGAGGGCGTCTTTTTTTGCGGGACTGGGTGTACTGTGCAGTTCTACCATTTTCGGGAAATGTTATTGCTTTGATCAGTTTTTATTCAAATTTTTATCAGAATTAAAACAGTGAAAAAACGGCGGTTTGGCATTTTTGACCATTTTTCCCGCTACGGCGTTTACCGAACAGAAAAAAATATTTGTATAGCTTTGTAGAGCGGGCGATTTCGGACGTGGGGATACCTAACATGTATGTGTTTCACAGTTTTTAACTACTTTTATATGTGTTCTAGGGAAAGGGGGGTGATTTGAATTTTTAATCCTTTTTATTTTATTTGTTATATTTTTTTTCCTTTTTTGAAACTTTTTTTTTTGCATTTATTAGACCGCCTAGGGGTATTGACATGGGTGGGGGGTGTCGCGGATTGTCAGAGCGGTGGGGGTTGGCAAACATGGCTGCTCCGGAGCGTTAAAGAGCGCCTCCTGGAGTATCGTTAAGGTGAGGGGCAAAGTGGTAAAGTATATGTATATGTGATTGTGTGGGGTTAGGGGCGAGGCTGTAGAGGGCAATATGAATTTTGGGGCTTGCTATGGTCCAAAGTGTGTGAGATTGCAGAGATGGTGGTGTGAGTTTGTGTTTTGTGGGGGTCCTGGGAAAAACGTATGTGCGCTATTGTGACAAAAAGTAGCCTATTGTTTAATCAGGTGTATTAACTATGTTTGTGGAAACTTTCAGCCAAATTGGTGGAGCGGTTTTTCCGTGATTGAGGAACAAACATCCGAACATGCAAACCCACAAACCCACAAACTCACAAACTTTCACATTTATAATATTAATAGGATTGATTATCTATCTATCTATCTATCTATCTATCTATCTATACTATCTATTATCTATCTATCTACCTATCTGTCTATCTCCTATCTATCTATCTATCTATCTATCTATCTATCTGTCTATCTATTATCTATCTATGCAAAAAATAGCAGGTCGTTGCACCAAGTACAAAGAAATGACAATACTTTACGACATTTCAGTCCACGTTGGATCTTTTTCCAGCAGTGGCGCAATGACAAGTATGGATATAAATAGTACGATATGGTTAAATCCAATTAACACAATTTACAATAATAATAAAATAAAATTTCCAGCTGCAAATACATAATGATGTGATAAAATTAATGTGCTAATACAACCATTCATAAGTACAATTAAACATGCAAAATTCTTGTGGCAGTGGCAGTATAATATGTAACAATAAGTATATGCGGTATAATAATCAGGATTGTAACTATATATATGTGAGAATAAATAAAGACTCGCACGGACCCCACATGGCAGAGCAATCCTCTCGGAGGGTTTATTGTACTGATGAATGGCTGTATTCGCATATGAATTTTATCACCTTATTATGTATCTGCTGCTGGTGATTTTATTATATTCTAATTAATTGTATGCTAATTGTATTTACCACTTTGTGATATTTATATCTTCAATTGTTATTGTCCTAGTGCTTGAAAAAGGTCCAGTGTGCACTGAAATGTCTATCTATCTATCTATCTATCTATCTATCTATCTATCTATCTATCTATCTATCTCCTATCTATCTCCTATCTATCTATCTATCTATCTATCTATCTATCTATTCATCTATCACATATCTATATAATCTATCTATCTATCTATCTATCTATCTCCTATCTATCTATCTATCTATCTATCTATCTATCTCCTATCTATCTACCTATCTCCTATCTATCTATCTATCTATCTATCTATCTTGTATCTATCTATCTATCTATCTATCTAACTATTATCTATCTATCTACCTACCTGTCTATTTATCTATCTATCTATCATCTATCTATCTATCTTGTATCTATCTATCTATCTATCTATCTATCTATCTATCTATCTACCTGTCTATCTATCTATCTATCTATCTATCTATCTATCTATCTATCTCCTATCTATCTATCTATCTATCTATCTACCTCCTATCTATCTATCTATCTATCTATCTATCTATCTATCTATCTATCTCCTATCTATCATCTATCTAATATCTATCTATCTATCTATCTATCTATCTATCTATCTATCTATTATCTATCTATCTATCTATCTATCTATCTATCTATCTATCTCCTATCTATCTATCTATCTATCTATCTATCTCATACCTATCTATCTCATATCTATCTGTCTACCATTTTTTTGTGGCTGCGCATGTGCAGTACGCTCGTGTAGTTCTATGTAGTATAGACCTTACTGAGCATGCTCAGTAGCTTCGTACCGACATCACTTATGCAGAAGAAGACGCAGGAGGACGCCCGCGGCTGTACATGAAAGGCATTGCTGAATAGTCTTCAGGCAGTACAAGGGACGCCCCTTGTGCTGTCTGGAGACTCATTTTCATATGGAGAAAAATGGGAATATCACCAAAACCGCGGTGCGGAGAAGAATTCTAAAGGTGGCGGAAGAATAGCTTTTCTTAAGGCTATTCCTACGTGGTAGTCCTGAAAAAAGGGATTCTAATAATAGGATCCCTTTAATAGTAAAAGCTCAGTTGGTTAAAGGGGTTTTCCCATGAACATAATCATATTTAAATTTGGAGACAATAGAAAGTTAAACATTGTTGCAAATATAAGTAATTAAAATTTGGCAGTGTTTTATACATTTACTGTAATCATCTTATCGGTCTGTTATCTTGATTGGTTGTCAATGGATACGACCATGAATGTCGGAACTTTCTATCATCCAGGACTTGTCAGAAAGCCAGCCATGATGTCCTTATTGTGGTCAGGTTATCATCTCATACATGTAGTGTCCTCCTGATAACCAGCCATGATGTTCTTATTGTGGTCGGGTTATCTTCTCATACATGTAGTGTCCTCCTGATAACCAGCCATGATGTCCTTATTGTGGTCGGGTTATCTTCTCATACATGTAGTGCCCTCCTGATAACCAGCCATGATGTCCTTATTGTGGCCGGGTTATCTTCTCATACATGTAGTGTCCTCCTGATAACCAGCCATGATGTCCTTATTGTGGTCAGGTTATCTTCTCATACATGTAGTGTTCTCCTGATAACCAGCCATGATGTCCTTATTGTGGTCGGGTTATCTTCTCATACATGTAGTGTCCTCCTGATAACCAGCCATGGTGTCCTTATTGTGGCCGGGTTATCTTCTCATACATGTAGTGTCCTCCTGATAACCAGCCATGATGTCCTTATTGTGGTCAGGTTATCTTCTCATACATGTAGTGTCCTCCTGATAACCAGCCATGATGTCCTTATTGTGGTTGGGTTATCTTCTCATACATGTAGTGTATTCCTGATAACCAGCCATGATGTCCTTATTGTGGTCAGGTTATCTTCTCATACATGTAGTGTATTCCTGATAACCAGACATGATGTCCTTATTGTGGTCAGGTTATCTTCTCATACATGTAGTGTCCTCCTGATAACCAGCCATGATGTCCTTATTGTGGTCAGTTATCTTCTCATACATGTAGTGTCCTCCTGATAACCAGCCATGATGTCGTTATTGTGGCCAGGTTATCTTCTCATACATGTAGTGTCCTCCTGATAACCAGCCATGATGTCCTTATTGTGGTCAGTTATCTTCTCATACATGTAGTGTCCTCCTGATAACCAGCCATGATGTCGTTATTGTGGCCAGGTTATCTTCTCATACATGTAGTGTCCTCCTGATAACCAGCCATGATGTTCTTATTGTGGTCAGGTTATCTTCTCATACATGTAGTGTTCTCCTGATAACCAGCCATGATGTCCTTATTGTGGTCGGGTTATCTTCTCATACATGTAGTGTCCTCCTGATAACCAGCCATGGTGTCCTTATTGTGGCCGGGTTATCTTCTCATACATGTAGTGTCCTCCTGATAACCAGCCATGATGTCCTTATTGTGGTCAGGTTATCTTCTCATACATGTAGTGTCCTCCTGATAACCAGCCATGATGTCCTTATTGTGGTCAGGTTATCTTCTCATACATGTAGTGTCCTCCTGATAACCAGCCATGATGTCCTTATTGTGGCCAGGTTATCTTCTCATACATGTAGTGCCCTCCTGATAACCAGCCATGATGTCCTTATTGTGGTCGGGTTATCTTCTCATACATGTAGTGTATTCCTGATAACCAGACATGATGTCCTTATTGTGGTCAGGTTATCTTCTCATACATGTAGTGTCCTCCTGATAACCAGCCATGATGTCCTTATTGTGGTCAGTTATCTTCTCATACATGTAGTGTCCTCCTGATAACCAGCCATGATGTCGTTATTGTGGCCAGGTTATCTTCTCATACATGTAGTGTCCTCCTGATAACCAGCCATGATGTCCTTATTGTGGTCAGTTATCTTCTCATACATGTAGTGTCCTCCTGATAACCAGCCATGATGTCGTTATTGTGGCCAGGTTATCTTCTCATACATGTAGTGTCCTCCTGATAACCAGCCATGATGTCCTTATTGTGGTCAGTTATCTTCTCATACATGTAGTGTCCCTGCCTCATAACCTGTCCACAATAAGGACATCATGGCTGTGATCTGACAAGTCCCAGACCATAAAAAGTTCCTGCATTTGTGGTCGCTTCCATTGACAACAGACTGTCCCTACCAAGTTGCTTCGAGAAAATCGTTAAAACTCTTCCAAATTTTGAATATTTATATTTTTGAAAATATAAAAATTTTAATTTTCTGCAAATTTAAATATATTGTTAATGGGAAAAAACCCCTTTAAGTGGTTATAATACAATGTAATATCTCACGTGTCATTATTATGATCGTAAATGAAGATACATTTGTTATCTTTTTATTAATATAGACGTCCCTGTCGCTTCTTTCTAGCGTGTGCCATTCACTAAATCTGATACAGTTTGTTGGGTTGATAGATTAGGCCTGACAGGCAGATTTCAAGTCATTAAAACCATTATTGAGTTTATGAAGATGTCACATAAGCGGTCATGTGATAACGCGGGGACGTTAACCGCTTCTATAGATAAGAGTAACCTTCCCACCACCGATATTACATATTGAGTAGTCCCTAAAGAAAATGACATTTGTAATTAAAAGTATTTGCACGCTCATCGGTTTCCTTTCTCGCTTTCTGCCATTTTGGTCAAAGACCATTTAAGCTGTTGATCGATTTCTCCATTCACGAGTCAATGTAATTTTCAGTGATTTTACCCTTGAGCAACTCCACTAGTCAATTGTGACCAATCATTTACCTTAACGCAGACAGTTTTAATGGAAGTACATGCTTTTTTTACATATATTTTTTATTTAGACTTCATTGGGGGGAAAATGTTATACAAACAACACACCAAGATTATATATATAAAGCAAACACATGCTCCTGAAACATTGGACAGTGTAGACGTAGTCAGAGAGGTGGAGTCCGAGTCCGAAAAAGTTACTGACACTAGCTCCAAATTAAAATTAAATTTAATGATGAAATTTATTATTATTAAATATTAAATAAAAATACAATTATTGATTATATTATACACTTATTAATATTGTATAATTAAATAGATACATGATTTGTTACATCTTATTATCATAAGAATAAAATCATTCACCTTTTTTTGGAATTGCTGTCTTTGACCGTGGCCGTCAATCATTTCTTAAGGAGTCGAAGTAAAAATTGTCAGAGTCAGGGCTTTGGAGGAGTCAGAGGTTTGGTCTACCCACTCCATAGCCAGGCAATTCCTAAACCGGAGAGGAAAATGTATCAGAACTGGTGCGAAGAAAAACTGAAGTAGGGGTATCTAGAGATGAGCGAACACTAAAATGGCCGAGGTTCAAAATCCGATTCGAACAGCACCACACTGTTCGACTGTTCGAACGGATTTCGAACCCCATTATAGTCTATGGGGGGAAATGCTCGTTTCAGGGGTACGCAAAATTCGATAAAATTATACTTACCAAGTCCACGAGTGACGGTCGGGCTGGATTCTCCTTGAAGTCTTCTCCCGGCGCAGCGCCCCCGTGGCGTCTTCCGGCTGGAATTCACTCTGCCTAGGCATCGGGGCCTAGGCAGAGCCGACTGCGCATGCCCACACTACAAGCGTACATGCGCAGTCGGCTCTGCCTAGGCCGGATGCCTAGGCAGAGTGAATTCCAGCCGGAAGACGCCGCGGGGACGCTGCACGGAGAAGACTTCTAAAGGTAAGAGAAGAACTAGCATTGATTGGCAGAATGTATAGCATTCTGCCAATCAACGCTGGTTCTGCATTGAACCTTAAACTTCGAACAGCTAGTAGTGTTCGATCGAGTACGAGTATTTCGAATACCGTAGTATTCGATCAAACACCTACTCGATCGAACACTACTCGCTCATCCCTAGGGGTATCTGGTAACCAATTTCTGCTTTGATGTTCTAAGGCCTTGTACACACGGGGTTCCGCGTGAACACATTACGTCGCGGCTGCCGCGACGGGATGCCAGTGCAGTGAAGATTAGGCCCAAATGAATGGGCCTAGTATGGAGGGTGGTGTCGCAAGGTGGACGCCGTGGCTGAATCAGCTGCGGAATCCGCCTGAAGAAAGGACAGCTCACTTTTTTTTTCCGCAAGCGGGAACAAGCGGACAAAAGAACGCTAGTGGTCTACATAGAACTCTATTGTGAGGGGGCGGTTTTTGAGGCGGATTCCGGGTCAAAAGTCGCCCTCTCTTGCCCCGTGTGCACGAGCCATAAAGGTTCTCGGAAAATTGAGATGTCAAATTAATGATTACTGGGGCAATTTCCTCACTTTTCCATTTCTCAGTACATTTCTTTGTCCAACATAAGACAATCCCTTTGAAGAAGCTGGTAGACCTAACAATGCCCTGATCACAGGGAGTCCTGCTGCAGGAACCTCCAGCAATCAGATGGAATGGAGCAAAGTGCAAGAATTCAAATCTACCAAAACACCACCATGATTGAAAAAAAGACATTTCCGTTATAATTAATAGGCTGCCCAAGTAATGAACGAACATGCCAAATCCTTTAGAGCAGTGTGGTCCTCCAGCTATCTTAAAATTACAACTCCCACCATACCTTGACAGGTGGACGGGGACCTCACTTCTCATGATCTCTGGTGGTCCAGCAATCTGACCACCAGCAAGTAGATACTTTTTCTCTATCCTGTTCATAGATAAGTGTCATTCATGGGACAACGCCTTTTACTCCCTTCTATGTAACTGAATAGATAGTAGAAAGATCCTTGCAAGTTGACTTGGTCGTCTATTACCTCCAGCTCCGCAGGTGGCATATCTAGTATGCCCACTATTGGTAATTCCTTTGCTGTCCACCACTGTAAAAATAATGCAATTATAACAAACATCAAATCACTTAAGGATACGTCCAACATCATGCATTATCCTTAGTACTAGTGTCCACCAACTGGGCTCCAGGAAATGCAATTTTCATTGCAATTCATCTGTATTTAAGGTTTTTGCCCTTTGTCTATGATTCTCCTGATAATCCCCTTTCACTAATTGTTGGGCATAGAGATTACTACCTAGTTGTCCATGGGTATATTTATGTCTTTGGAGGATACATAGTATTTATTATACCCCATACCTATTTTTTTTTTGGATGGAACAGCATACACATTTTTTATTGCTCTTATTCTTATGTTGGTTTGGACTGAGCTAAATTTAACGGAAACCACCAAATCCTCGACCGTCCGAGAATTTTATTATCTATCATTGAGCTTTATATGTTGGCATATACACTGGTCAAAACATAAAGGGAACACTCAAATAACACATTCTAGATCTGAATGAATGAAATCTTCTCATTGAATACTTTGTTCTGTACAAAGTAGAATGTGATGACAACAAAAGCAAGCAAAAATCATCAATGGAAATCAAATGTATTAACCAATGGAGGCCTGGATTTGGCGTCACCCCCAAAATTATAGTGGAAAAACACACTACAGGCTGATCCAACTGTGATGTAATATCCTTAAAACATGTCAAAATGAGGCTCAGTAGTGTGTATGGCCTCCACGTGCCTGTATGACCTCCCTACAACACCTGGGCATGTTCCTAATGAGGTTGCGGATGGTCTCCTGAGGGATGGCACATCAATGCGAGCTGTGGCAAGAAGGTTTGCTGTATCTGTCAGCGTAGTGTCCTGAGGCTGGAGGCGCAACTAGGAGACAGGCCGGTACACCAGGAGACGTGGATAGAGCCATAGGAGGGCAACAACCCAGCAGCAGGACTCCTACCTCCACCTTTGTGCAAGGAGTAACAGGAGGAGCACTGCCAGAGCCCTACAAAATGACCTCCAGCAGGCCATAAATGTGCGTGTGTCTGCACAAATGGTTAGAAACCGACTCCATAAGGATGGTATGAGGGCCTGATGTCCACAGATGGGGGTTGTGCTCACAGCCCAACACCGTGCAGGACGTTTGGCATTTTCCATAGAGCATCGGGATTGGCAACTTCACCACTGGTGCCCTGTGCTCTTTACAGGTGAAAGCATTTTCACACAGAGCACATATGACAGACGTGACAGAGTCTGGAGACACCGTGAAGAGCAATCTGCTGCCTGAAACATCCTTCAGCATGACTGGTTTGGCTGTGGGTCAGTAATGGTGTGGAGTAGCATTTTTTTGGAGGGCCGCACAGCCCTCCATGTGCTCACCAGAGATAGCCTGACTGCCATTAGGTATTGAGATGAGATCCTCAGACCCCTTGTGAGACCATATGCTGGTGCGGTTGGCCCTGGGTTCCTCCTAATGCAGGACAATTCCAGATCTCATGTGGCTGGAGTGTGTCAGCAGTTCCTACAAGATGAAGGCATTGAAGCTATGGACTGGCCCGCCAGTTCCCCAGACCTGAATCTGATTAAGCACTTCTGAGACATCCACCAACGTCATGTTGCACCACAGACTGTCCAGGAGTTGGCAGATGCTTTAGTCCAGGTCTGGGAGGAGATCCCTCAGGAGATCATCCGCAACCTCATCAGGGGCATGCCCAGGTGTTGTAAGGAGGTCATACAGGCACGTGGAGGCCATACACACTACTGAGCCTCATTTTGACATGTTTTAAGGACATTACATCACAGTTGGATCAGCCTGTAGTGTGTTTTTCCACTTTAATTTTTTATTTTTTTGGGGGGGGGCTCCAAATCCAGGCCTCCATTGGTTAATAAATTTGATTTTCATTGATAATTTTTGTGTGATTTTGTTGTTATCACATTGAACTTTGTACAGAACAAAGTATACAATGAGAATATTTCATTCACTCAGATCTAAGATGTATTATTTCAGTGTTCCCTTTATTTTTTGAGCAGTGTATATATTATTTGTAATTATTAAAAATTCTGGTTTTACCTTTTAGAATTCCTTCCACACCTTTTCAATTATAATGTACAGTAACACCACATTCTAGAAGAAATTATCTTCTGATTTTTGCATCCACGATCAACACACTCATAGATCGCCTATGGATCTGTTCATTGCTCTGCTAGTGTCACCGACGAGAGCTGATCAGAGCCAGTCAAAGCTGAAAGGGCACCAAGCTGAGCAGAGGGCTTTTGCCCTTTGTTTCTGAAATCAATGGGGTCTCAGCACCGATGAAAGCTGCTGTCATCTACTAGTAACTTTCTTATCGAGCTCCACCACTAATCTTTCCGTGACAGCAGAGATCACCTACTGATAAAATCATTAGCTCATGTTGTACAATTTCTAAGACACTTGACAAATATGGCACCTCTTAGTCTGTTATGTGTTTGTCAGTTCATTTTCAAGACATCCAACTTCTGAAAATCCAGAGTGGGCTGCCGCAGAGGAGCACAATATAGTCAGGCTTGGTCTATCAAAGCAAGAAGTGTTCTATAGATGTAGCAAAATTTAACTTGACTTTCTGGAAAATGATACAGTGCGATATCTCATCACGATATCTTATCACAGAAGATATCAAAAGTAGGGTTGAGCCGATCTTGAGATTTCAGGATCGATTTTAAAATCCGATTTCCGATCATTTTCCAGCCGATCCCGATCGTGAACTTTGCTCGATCTCTGATCGGGATCCGATCTTTCTCCATCCCGATCACTCAACCCTATTAATGATATATACATGAACAGGGTTGAGCCGATCTTGAGATAACCTTTGACCTCGATCCCACCGGAAAAGATCGGGATCCAGGTCAAATGAAATTTACTCGATCGCTGATCGGAATCCGATCTTTTCCGATCCTGATCGCTCAACCCTAATCAAAAGCCATTGAAAGGGTTGAGGTAATATTCAGTGCCATGTTAGGGCTCAAATTTTGCTCTTTGCATCTTCGTCCTGGCTTGGAGTGGAGATCTCAGGCAAGTTAGCCCTTTTTAAGGTGTTCATATGCCCCAATAGTTGTCGCTTCTTGAGACAACTCAATTACATGTTGCATTAAAAATTGGTATAATTGGACAGGGTGGGTAGTTGGGCAGCAAATTTTGGTAATTTTTGACATTCAACTTAACAGTTTCTATATGCTTCAAAATTGACAAACTCCTTATACTGACCATACAGTTTAGTGTGACATATACTGCCTATATACCTACATGCTGTTTTTGACCATGCCCTTGCTGTCAGTGGGAAGAAGAGAGTAAATCACTGTCAGAAACCTCTGATGGTGGTGACTTATCTTCTCTAAGATCTGACATGTTTATTAGAGATGAGCGAACACTAAAATGTTCGAGGTTCGAAATCTGATTCGAACAGCCGCACACTGTTCGACTGTTCGAACGGGTTTCGAACCCCATTATAGTCTATGGGGGGAAATGCTCGTTTCAGGTGTAGGCAACATTCGATCAAATTTTACTTACCAAGTCCATGAGTGAGGGTCGGGCTGGATTCTTCTCCCTGCGCAGTGTCCCCGCGTCCTCTTCCAGCCTTGAATTCACTCTGCTAGGTATCCGGCCTAGTCGACTCTGCCCAGGCCCGAAGCCTAAGCAGAGTGAATGCAGAGCCGGAAGAGGACGCGGGGACGCTGCGCAGGGAGAAGACTTCTAAAGGTAAGAGAAGCACCAGCGTTGATTGGCAATGTATAGCATTCTGGTTCTGCATCGAATCTTAACTTCGAACAGCTAGTAGTATTCAATCGAGTACAAGTATTTCGCATAACGTAGTATTCGATCGAACACCTACTCGATCGAGTACTACTCGCTCATCTCTAATGTTTATGTACAACTTCCTGATCTTTTAGAGGTGTTGGGATAGAGATCATTGATCTCCATACACATTAGATGGTCACCCAATCCATCTGAAACCAACAGGCTTGTCCCACATTCATTTAACCCATTTTTGTGTAGAGTTCCATTATTGGAACTCAAATACAATACAATCTCCGGCATAAATGGGTTAATCTCTCTGGTCATCTTTAGATCGGGTGATGTTATCACGTTATGAGCTTCTCCAAGTCATTGCTTTGCTATTCCCGATCATTCATCTTTATCTGGAGGACAACAGAACTACTGGAAGTTCTGCACTGGTAGTATCCAGGCTTAATCCCTGAATGACTGGGGACGGTGATAGGAGATTGGAGCCCTGGGGTACTTGACATCAGTCTGAAGCCAAAAGAGGAAGCCAGAGGACCACCGGATGCCGCAAGGGTGTCCAGGAGAGGTGAGGAAAGGTGAGTATACCTGTTCATTATGTTACCACACCTCCCATAGGCATCCACTTATTATGCACTGGGGTCTTCACCACCGCCTTCCCTCACCTCTCCTGGACACCCTTGCAGCATCCGGTGGTCAGGTACGATGTGGAGGATGAATACCAAAAATTTTGAGTCCAGTTTGAACCCGAAATCTTTGGAAAGACTGGGTTATATCTGGTTCTCTCATCTCTTGATTTTTGTTAGATTTTAGCTTGTGTAATTTGCAGCGCTTGTTTATGAACGAACGTAGTAAAACATGTTGGACAGCTTTGTCTTCATCAGTGAAATAAGAGGTTTCTCGTGCTTTGAAATGGTATACGTTATTTAATGTATAATTATAGACAATATGAACAATCCAGTGAATTTATTACCTGGTCATGTTTTCTATTTATTCGCTACCTGTAATTATCATTTCTCGTCATCTACATTAAAGCTGTCTAAATAATCAGTAATAGAGCGGCATGCAGCAAAATACGAGGGAGTCTAAACAAAGCAGAATATCTGTCATGTTGTACAAGTTAACATTAAATCTTAATCCCCACCGTCGTGCAATAAAACAATTGAAAGATTAGATCTAACACATGGGTTGCGTTGTATAGTATCATGGGTTGGGATGAGTAAATAGGTCTAATTTATGGGTGTCCAATTTATCAGCTGACCCTTGAAGTCTACCATAAGAGAACTGGTTGTCTTAAATTTGGAATTCATTTTTGGAAAAATTACAAGTTCTACAATGGTTTTCAACCAATGATTGCAAACTGGAGGTAAGTCATGATAGCTGGTACCAACTAGAGATGGGCGATCCTTGCAAGATTAATTTCACAAATATTCATTCCCTTCAAGATTTGGTTTGGTTTGAACGTGTTTGGTCTGTAAGAATGACTCATACTGATCCTTCTTCAGGTCTACTTTCCCCATTGTCTTCCAATCTTTTCAGTGGGGTCAGTGATTTCGGGCCACCACCAGGCCTGTGTTTGGGTCTCAGCAGATACATGGGGAATGTTAACATCACAATGCTTTGACATATCAACCCACTACAACCCAGTCTTTCCAAAAATTTCAGGATTGTAGGGTGCCCAGAAAGAAAAAAATTTAGGTTGCAACACCCAAACATTTTGGGCTCCACCAAACCCAACATATTTGGAAAATTTGTAACAAACCTGTTTTTTAACTAACTGGTTCTTTCATCTCTAAAACAAGGTTTTTCTTTCATTAAATGAGGGGCACCAACAATTTTGTCCACGTGTGTATATTTAGTGGATCCTTCTTGATATCAAGATTTGCTTAGATTAAATGGAGGAGTATTATTTGGAGCTTTCTAGTTTCACTAACAATCCTGCAATCAAGCATTGGACTTGCAGGGAATTTACAGTTCTTGTTCCTTGGAGTAACATGGTAAGAGAGAGAGGTCAATTTCACATATGTAGAATCAAGGACTGAATTCACAAGCTCAGTATGGTCTACAGATGTAGCAAAGTTTAACGTGACACTTGCCTCACCTCTTCTGGGCACCTTCACGGCTTCTAGGAGTCCCTCAGCATCCTCTTCCAGCATTTTCTGGCCTTGTGAGTGACATCATGCCGGAGATAGCTGAGTGTTGTAGTTTGGCCATCTTTGGCACTCCCATTGGAATGAACAGTGTGCGGTCTTCTCAGCCACCCCATGACCAACGTTCCATTAGTTGCCCATATGGAAGAAACCCTTTTGAGGCAGTTTAGAGAAACCAATGAAAGCAATAATATCTCTGTGTAAAGAGCAAGAGCGAAAATCCACTTGGGTGTACTCAAGATGCCTATAGCACCTCCAATACAAAATAATACAAATCCACATATATTAACCACATCCAAGGCTCGGAGGTTCTATAACTCAAAAACTGTTCCATGTGTATTCAAATCACAACAACTTTATCAAGCTCTAAAAATAGTCCGCCACAAGAAGCAGAACGTGTAAAATAAAGAGATCAGCTCCATCATCTGGAAACCTTTTATCTGTAGTATATGGACTGTAATGCAATAACCCGAATGTATTCAGCTGTAAGGTAGAATATGTGAATTTTATTATTTGTAGTCAAATCACACAATATCTATTTTTATGTTATGTGAAGAACGTATAAAAAGCTTCTCGCTCCTGAATCTATCCTCAATAATTGTAAAAACAACAGAAATCAGATATAAACCGAATAGATTGTATCATCGCTTATACATTTCGCATACTGGTAGTGAAATTTAAAGGAATAGTTTAACTTTTTGACCTCTAGCTCTCTTCTTTTAGGAAGGTTTACTTTAGAGGTTGCCCCTCGACCTAGGTGTAAAATGGGTCTAAATTTGGCACAATTTGCTGCATTTTTGTGTATCTAGTGTTTGACAAAATTTGAGGCTTTTGTAAATTCCTACAATAGGGTTAAAGCTAGATCTAAATGCATAAAATGTGCCAAAAATGTTGTCAAAATTTTGTAAAATTATTTGATACATTGAACTCAAAGGTGTTTAGCTGAAGAAAAAGGAAGCAAGGGTAGAATCAGGATGCAAACTGGGCAAAGCATGGACCATCAACAGCACTAAGGATTGGAAGGGAACAATTGGAAGGGACTAAAGGACAAGATCTTTGGAAGTGAGTTATTCTGGATACAATGCAGAGTATAATAAGGATAAACAGATTAGGATTGTGGCATTACTCAGCTCCTCTAAAGTTGGGATGATACAGAACCCCAAAAACCCAATGCATGACTGTACATGAATGGACCATCACATGATATGGAAATGCTAGAAGAATTACCATGGCAGGCTGTAGAAGTAGAATATTCTTTCTGTGTTCACATCACAGTATATAAAAATTTCCATCGCATTCACCTGGAAAGCTAGTCCCCCATACATGTTAGCCGATTATATGACTATAATGATAATGTATTGGCCCTTAGCAGTCTATGGGTGCCTTATTGTAGAGCCACACAATATACTTCCCTAGTAGGGATCAGGTGCATGCGACCATATTTTGGAATATCTGATCATCTAGATGCATTGATGGAACTAAAGGGCTTCATAGAGATTAACAAAAATACTCAGTTGTGAGGGCCGTCTACTACCAAAGACTCTCTGCCCACATCCCAGACTTCATATCTGCAGACGAGAAGAGGAAACTCTACATCCTACTGGGAGAAGAAGAGGCCACTGTGGAGATCGCTGCCCAATACGTGTCCAGCTGTCACCAAACAAGAGGAAAATGAGACCCCCACGGACTGTTATACCCCAAACCACCCACCCCACCCCACCTCCCCATATAGCGGCCACCAACTAAGAGGAAGATGAGACTCCACGGACTGTTATACCCCAAACCACCCACTCCACCTCTCCATATAGCGGTCAACAACTAAGAGGAAGATGAGACTCCACGGACTGTTATACCCCAAACCATCCGCCCCACCTCACCCCGCCTCCCCATATAGCGGTCACCAACTAAGAGGAAGATGAGACTCCACGGACTGTTACACCCCAAATCATCCACCCCACCCCATACCCACCACTCCCCCCCCCCCCCGACTCCAACTCCCCCCCCACTTTACTAGCTTTGGCAATGCCAAATATCTATTCAGATGTGCCAATAAAGCCTGTTTGATTTGATTTGACCAGTTTGCAATGATTTGGGTTTGTTACAAATTTTCGGCAGAACCCAAGATTTTTGGGGTTCCTTTCTCACAAATCATTATTATGCTCTGGGGTCTCTTCAGATATGTGAGGCGTGTTAACATCATGACTCTTTAACACAAGCGTCATGATAAAAATATGACCACCGAGACCATATCAAAGGCCTCAATCATCCTCCAACATCACCCAGAAGTCTGGAAGATGCCTGGGAAAGAAGAACAGAAGCTACGAGGTGCTCAAGAGAGATGGGGTTTTCTCCTGAAATGGGGCAATTGGCATAAATCTCAAGGATTTTTTGCCTTCTTCTGGATCAACACTGTAGGGGACTGTAGGGTTATAGGTTGGACTTGATGGCCTGATGTCTTCATTCAACCTCATCTTCTGTGTACCTATGTAATAATGACTGCTTAATATTTTTCCACACCTATGCTGGGTCTCTGATTATCACACTCTGGGGTCTGAAAACCAAAACTAGCATGTCAACCTTACGAGCATTCACAAAGAACAAAAAAAAAAAATCTTGGAAGGTTTTCCCATCAACTGTCATAGTGGCCATGGACTTAGCTTTATTAAGTGAGATATTTGGTCACAATCGACTAAAAAAAATCTTCCACATTCTCTTAGAGTATCCATCTTCCCTCTTGATTAGACATTATCTAGAGAACAGTGCTGTAAGATGACCAGATTTGAAAAAACATAATTCTGTGATACTCTGTCAGGAGTTTTCTGTACTATGTGTGTATTCACGCGGCCACCTAGTGGTTGTGATGTGAATTGCAGCCTGTCAATTATTTTGCTAGCATGTTGTGTTATGTATTGAATTTGTATCGAGAATATCTGGATTCTTTAATGACAATTGTGGAACGGTGAGGATGGACACATCTGTATTTAACCCTTCAGAAGCAGATGAGATAGTGGTGACTATTTTGGCGGGTCTGTAGGAAGTGTAGGAGGAAATTAATTTTTTAGGGACAGGTAACTAATAACTACATCATTAGCATTTCCATGGTGACTTTAACAATATAACATTCCTACACGTTCACACCTACTGCAAGAACAAATCTTTATATAGAAACGTAACCGCATGGATAGCCCTGGTTACATTTTAGCAGTAGCTCGCTTCTTTGAGGAATTTCTTTCAAGAAAATATGTATTTTTAGCCTTGAGCAAACAGCACTGAATATTTTATACCTGATATTTTTATACCTTTCTACGCAGGGCAGGTTTTCAAAAGGCATATGGAATCTATACACCCGATGTAACTACAGCTACTCTTTGTATACCGCGGTATGAAAGGTAATATGGAGGATAGGCTGATCCATATAATGATGTGCACACAGTATATTGATCATTATGTGTTACATACCCTCTAACCCTTCCACTGCTATACATGTGCTGTATAACCCCTTTAACCCTTCTTACACCTGTTATGAAACCTGTTACTCTACCTATACAACTCATATGGTCATAGGGGTGGCATTAATGCTGCCCCTCTGTAAAGATGTACACAACATATGGCAATAGCATAACCCTTTAACCCTTCCATCGCTGTATATTGTTTGCCTATGAAGCATTACGGTGTAACAGTAACACATCCTTCTGTGGTGTTCTTGTATATCTGGGGTTCGCAGGCTTCTATATACAGTCTCGCTTACAGCTGAAAAGTATTAAAGGGATTCTACCATTAAAATTGAATTTTTTCTCGTTGACACATATGAATGACCTTAAGAAAGCCTATTCTTCTCCTACCTTTAGATGTCTTCTCCGCTCTGTCGTTCAGTAGGAATCCCGGTTTTCGTCGGTATGCAAATGAGTTCTCTCGCAGCACTGGGGGCGGGCCCAATACTGGGAAAGAACTCTCCAGCGCCTCCTCCATCTTCTTCAGGAACAGCCTCTTCATGCGTCTTCTTCCAGCGCAGTCGGTCAAAATTAGGGGCACGCACGCCCACAGGCCCAGAGGCCACAAGAAAATGGCCGCTTATTTACCTACATGTCAACAAGAAAAAATTCTATTTTAATGGTAGAATCCCTTTAAAGCATTTCTGCCAGGTCTCCTGTCTGAGGGCTGCAGAGGATACAAGTGAATATTCTGAAAGAGATTGTTTTGGTTCATGTGAATATTTTTATGTAAAAAGCAGTTTAACTGCTTCCAGGACTTATAGAGAAAACCTTGTTTTTGCCTCACCTGTCCACTTATAGATAAAGTATATGATCCGTACTTTACCTACTGTCAGCGTCTGGGGTTGCTAGGTGGGGTGGCATAGATACACAAGTTCAGTTTCTTTAGTCCAAAAACAAAGGTAGAGTTTATTTTCACTCAAAAAGCTAGTGCAGCAACAAACGAAACAATACAAAAATAAATCCCTGCCCGGCTAGGCACTAACTAAACATAGAATAGGTTACTTCACCTAGAATAACAGAAATCAAAAGCCAGTAGAATCATTCAGGACACAGCTCCAAAAATATGACCTCTTTGTTGGCTATCCAGCCAAGTTCTGCCAAAGTGTTGCTGCTGGAGCTGACTTCTTAAGACTCCTTGGTGAGCAGACTCTTTGCAGCTGAGTCACTGCCAGAACATCCCCAAAGTGTGGACTGGAGGGGGGTAGAATGACAGGTCCCACTACCAACCTACATGTCATTCCTAAAAATCCAGCCCAATACTGAGCATTTACCAAAATGCTCAGCAGACGAAAGTTGTCTGCTGAGAACAAACATTCCTTCTGGAGTTTTCTCATCTCACCCACCTTAGTAATCTGGGTGAGATGTACACCCCCTCCATTACCTGACCAGCCATCGGCTTACACTACATACACATACCAAAAACCACTGTCCTGTTTCCTGTTCCCATGTATAGAGAAAGCCGGTTAGTCCTTCTTGTGGCCATATATATAGAGAATACGTGAGTCCTTCTTCTCCCACCCATGTATAGAGAAAAACTGTGTCCTACTTTCACCATCCACTCATAAAGAAAACCTGTGAGTCCTGCTCCCCCTACTCATGCATAGAGAAAGCCTTTAAGCCATGCTTTACCAACCCACACAAACTGATTGACGACTAGAGATGAGCGAACACTAAAATGTTCGAGGTTCGAAATTCGATTCGAACAGCCGCTCAATGTTCGTGTGTTCGAACGGGTTTCGAACCCCATTATAGTCTATGGGGAACAGATACTCGTTAAGGGGGAAACCCAAATCCGTGTCTGGAGGGTCACCAAGTCCACTATGACACCCCAGGAAATGATGCCAACACCTCTGGAATGACACTGGGACAGCAGGGGAAGCATGTCTGGGGGCATCTAACACACCAAAGACCCTCTATTACCCCAACATCACAGCCTAACAACTACACACTTTACACACTCAATACCACCTCTCTGACAGTAGGAAAACACCTTGAAACATGTGTATTTGGCACTTGCAGTGAGGAGAGCTTGTCACCAGCAGTGAATTTGGCCCTTGTAGTAAGTTGAGGTTGGCACCAACATTTGTTTTGAAAATCAGGGTGGATTGAGCCTCTAACCAGCAGAGTTTGGGCAAATTCATGGTGGAGGGAGCCTCTAAAAACCCCAGTTTGGACCAATTCATGGTGGAGGGAGCCTCTAAAAACCCCAGTTTGGACCAATTCATGATGGAGGGAGCCTCTAAAAACCCCAGTTTGGACCAATTCATGATGGAGGGAGCCTCTAAACAGCCCAGTTTGGGCAAATTCATGGTGGAGGGAGCCTCTAAAAACCCCCAGTTTGGACCAATTCATGGTGGAGGGAGCCTCTAAAAACCCCAGTTTGGACCAATTCATGGTGGAGGGAGCCTCTAAACAGCCCAGTTTGGGCAAATTCATGGTGGAGGGAGCCTCTAAACAGCCCAGTTTGGGCAAATTCATGGTGGAGGGAGCCTCGAAACAGCCCAGTTTGGGCAAATTCATGGTGGAGGGAGCCTCTAACCAGCCCAGTTTGGACCAATTCATGGTGGAGGGAGCCTCTAAAAACCCCAGTTTGGACCAATTCATGATGGAGGGAGCCTCTAAACAGCCCAGTTTGGGCAAATTCATGGTGGAGGGAGCCTCTAAAAACACCCAGTTTGGACCAATTCATGGTGGAGGGAGCCTCTAAACAGCTCAGTTTGGGCAAATTCATGGTGGAGGGAGCCTCTAAACAGCCCAGTTTGGGCAAATTCATGGTGGAGGGAGCCTGTAAAAACCCCAGTTTGGACCAATTCATGGTGGAGGGAGCCTCTAAAAACCCCAGTTTGGACCAATTCATGGTGGAGGGAGCCTCTAAACAGCCCAGTTTGGGCAAATTCATGGTGGAGGGAGCCTCTAAACAGCCCAGTTTGGGCAAATTCATGGTGGAGGGAGCCTCTAACCAGCCCAGTTTGGACCAATTCATGGTGGAGGGAGCCTCTAAAAACCCCAGTTTGGACCAATTCATGGTGGAGGGAGCCTCTAACCAGCCTAGTTTGGACCAATTCATGGTGGAGGGAGCCTCTAAAAACCCCAGTTTGGACCAATTCATGGTGGAGGGAGCCTCTAAACAGCCCAGTTTGGACCAATTCATGGTGGAGGGAGCCTCTAACCAGCCTAGTTTGGACCAATTCATGGTGGAGGGAGCCTCTAAAAACCCCAGTTTGGACCAATTCATGGTGGAGGGAGCCTCTAAACAGCCCAGTTTGGACCAATTCATGGTGGAGGGAGCCTCTAAAAACCCCAGTTTGGACCAATTCATGGTGGAGGGAGCCTCTAAACAGCCCAGTTTGGACCAATTCATGGTGGAGGGAGCCTCTAAAAACCCCAGTTTGGACCAATTCATGGTGGAGGGAGCCTCTAAACAGCCCAGTTTGGACCAATTCATGGTGGAGGGAGCCTCTAACCAGCAGAGTTGGTGGAAATCAGGGTGGAGGGAGCCTAGTATTAGCAGAATTGTGCAACGCTTATGGTGGATGAGTATGAGGATGCGGAGGAATTGGAGAGGTTGAGTACAGACATGGAGTTTCATGTTGGGGTGCTTTACACAGGTGGGCACAAAAATGAAGGCTCTATCCAGTGGTGGTTCATTTTTATCAAAGTGAGCCGGTCGGCACTCTCAGCTGACAGACGGGTGCGCTTGACAGTGATGATGCCACCGGCTGCACTGAACACCCTCTCAGATAGGACGCTGGCGGCAGGACAGGACAGCACCTCCAAGGCATATAGGGCAAGTTCAAGCCACAGGTCCAACTTCAACACCCAATACGTGTAGGGCGCAGAGGGGTCGGAGAGGACAGGGCTGTGGTCGGAAAGGTATTCCCGCAACATACGCCTATACTTCTCATGCCTGGTGACACTAGGACCCTCCGTGGCGGCACTTTGGCGAGGGGGTGCCATCAAGGTGTCCCAGACCTTAGACAGTGTGCCCCTCGTTTGTGTGGACCGGTGAGAACTTGGTTGCCTACTGGAGGAACTGCCCTCCCTGCCGCCAACGTCACATGCTGGAAACATCTCCATCATATTCTGCACCAATTGCCTGTGGCAAGCATTGATGCGATTGGCCCTCCCCTCTACCAGAATAAAAGACGAGATGTTGTTTTTATACCGGGGGTCAAGGATAGCAAAGATCCAGTACTGGTTGTCCTCCATGATTTTGACAATACGCTTGTTGGTTGTATAGCACCCCAACATGAACTCAGCCATGTCTGCCACAGTGTTAGTTGGCATGACTCCTCTGGCCCCACCGGAAAGTTCAATCTCCATTTCCTCCTCATCCTCCATGTCTACCCATCCGCGCTGCAACAATGGGACGATTCGAAGTTGCCCGGAAGCCTCCTGTATCACCATCACATCATCGGACAACTCTTCTTCCTCCTCCTCCTCCTCCTCCTCCATTAAACGCAGTGAAGCGGACAGATGTGTGGACCTACTCTCCAGCTGTGACTGATCGGATGCTATCCCTAACTCCTCTGTGTGATCTGAGTTATCCCTGATGTCAATCAGGGATTCTCTCAGAACACACAAAAGCGGGATTGTAAGGCTCACCATCGCATCCTCAGAGCTCACCCTCCTTGTGGACTCCTCAAAGACCCGTAGGATGTCACAAAGGTCTCTCATCCATGGCCACTCATGGATGTGAAACTGAGGCAGCTGACTTTGTGGCACCCTAGGGTTTTGTAGCTGGTATTCCATCAAAGGTCTCTGCTGCTCAACCACTCTATTCAACATCTGAAACGTTGAGTTCCAGCGTGTGGGGACGTCGCACAAAAGCCGGTGTTGTGGCACATGCAGGCGTCGCTGGAGAGATTTTAAGCTAGCAGCGGCTACTGTCGACTTGCGAAAGTGGGCGCACATGCGCCGCACTTTCACCAGTAGCTCTGGAACATTGGGGTAGCTCTTTAGGAAACGTTGCACCACTAGGTTGAAGACGTGGGCCAGGCATGGAACATGTTGGAGTCCGGCAAGCTCCAGAGCTGCTACCAGGTTCCGGCCGTTATCACAAACGACCATGCCTGGGCCCAGGTGCAGCGGCTCAAACCATATTGCCGTCTCATCGAGGCCAGTTTGGCCACCGGGCCAGTTTGGGAAGCAGTCCCAGCCTCAACTACATTCACCCAGTGTGCCGTCAGTGAAATGTAGCGTCCCTGTCCGCATGCACTTGTCCACGCGTCGGTGGTCAAGTGGACCTTTGTGCAAAGCGCGGAACTAAGGGCCCGCCTGATGTTGAGTGACACGTGCTGGTGCAAGGCGGGGACGGCACACCGGGAGAAGTAGTGACGGCTAGGGACGGCATAGCGAGGTGCCGCAGTTGCCATCAGGTCCAGGAAGGCGGGAGTTTCAACAAGCCGGAACGCCAACATCTCCTGGGCCAGCAGTTTAGCGATGTTGGCGTTCAAGGCTTGCGCGTGTGGGTGGTTAGCAGTGTATTTCTGCCGCCGCTCCAATGTCTGAGAGATGGTGGGTTGTTGTAAAGAAGCGCCTGATGGTGCCTTTGATGGTGCAGGAGAAGGAGATAAGACAGGAACAGGGGAGGATGAGGGAGAAGTCAACAAAGTGGCGGAGGCAGATGAAGTGGTGTCCTGGCTCGTCCTCTGGAGTGCATCGCCAGCACAGTCAGCAGTGGCAGTGGCAGAGGCAGAGGCAGTGGCAGAGGCAGTGGCAGTGGCGTGAACGGCAGGCGGCCTTTGTCCTGCCGTTGCTGCCTGCCACTGATTCCAGTGCTTGGATTCCAAATGACGGCGCATTGAAGTGGTGGACAGGTTGCTCTTCTCAGAGCCCCTAATCAATTTCGAGAGGCAAATTGTGCAGACAACACTATATCTGTCCTCGGCGCATTCCTTGAAAAAACTCCACACCTTCGAGAAACGTGCCCTCGAGGTGGGAGTTTTTCGGGGCTGGGTACGAACTGGAACATCTTGGGAGATTCCGGGTGTGGCCTGGCTTCGCCTAAGCTGCTGACCTCTGCCTCTGCCTCTAGCTACCCTTTTTGGTGCTGCACTTGCCTCAACATCCACACTACTTTCCCCGCTTGACATCCCCCCTGTCCAGGTCGGGTCAGTGTCCTCATCATCCACCACTTCCTCTTCCAACTCCTGTCTCATCTCCTCCTCCCGCACAATGCGCCGGTCAACTGGATGCCCTGACGGCAACTGCGTCACATCATCGTCGATGAGGGTGGGTTGCTGGTCATCCACCACCAAATCGAACGGAGATGGAGGAGACTCTAGTGTTTGAGCATCTGGACACAGATGCTCCTCTGTTAGGTTCGTGGAATCGTGACGTGGAGAGGCAGGTTGAGGGACAATGAAAGGAGCGGAGAACAGCTCTGGGGAGCAGGGACAGTTGGGGTTATTGTTCTGTGAAGCTTGGGAATTTTGGGAGGAAGGAGGACAAGACTGTTGGGTAATAGGAGGAGAGGAGGCAGAGTCTGACTGGCTGCTGGACAATGTGCTGTAAGCGTTCTCTGACAGCCATTGCAAGACCTGTTCCTGGTTCTCGGGCCTACTAAGGTTTGTACCCTGCAGTTTAGTTAATGTGGCAAGCAACCCTGGCACTGTGGAGTGGCGCAATGCTTGCTGCCCCACAGGAGTAGGCACGGGACGCCCTGTGGCTTCACTGCTACCTTGCTCCCCAGAACCATTCCCCCGACCTCGCCCACGGCCTCGTCCACGTCCCTTTCCGGGAGCCTTGCGCATTTTGAATTCCCAGTTAGAAATTGGCACTATATACCAGTAGCAAAAATTGTGGGTGCACGTAACCCCAATATATTCTTTGAATTCCCAGTCAGACAATGGCACTATATACCAGTAGCAAGAAATGAGGGTATTTATAACCCCAATATATTCTTTGAATTCCCAGTCAGACAATGGCACTATATACCAGTAGCAAGAAATGAGGGTATTTACAACCCCAATATATTCTTTGAATTACCAGTCAGAAACTGGCACTATATGGCAGTAGCAAGAAATGAGGGTATTTGTAACCCCAATATATTCTTTGAATTCCCAGTCAGACAATGGCACTATATACCAGTAGCAAAAATTGTGGGTGCACGTAACCCCAATATATTCTTTGAATTACCAGTCAGAAACTGGCACTATATGGCAGTAGCAAGAAATGAGGGTATTTGTAACCCCAATATATTCTTTGAATTCCCAGTCAGACAATGGCACTATATACCAGTAGCAAGAAATGAGGGTATTTATAACCCCAATATATTCTTTGAATTACCAGTCAGAAACTGGCACTATATGGCAGTAGCAAGAAATGAGGGTATTTGTAACCCCAATATATTCTTTGAATTCCCAGTCAGACAATGGCACTATATACCAGTAGCAAAAATTGTGGGTGCACGTAACCCCAATATATTCTTTGAATTACCAGTCAGAAACTGGCACTATATGGCAGTAGCAAGAAATGAGGGTATTTGTAACCCCAATATATTCTTTGAATTCCCAGTCAGACAATGGCACTATATACCAGTAGCAAGAAATGAGGGTATTTATAACCCCAATATATTCTTTGAATTCCCAGTCAGACAATGGCACTATATACCAGTAGCAAAAATTGTGGGTGCACGTAACCCCAATATATTCTTTGAATTACCAGTCAGAAACTGGCACTATATGGCAGTAGCAAGAAATGAGGGTATTTGTAACCCCAATATATTCTTTGAATTCCCAGTCAGACAATGGCACTATATACCAGTAGCAAGAAATGAGGGTATTTATAACCCCAATATATTCTTTGAATTCCCAGTCAGACAATGGCACTATATACCAGTAGCAAAAATTGTGGGTGCACGTAACCCCAATATATTCTTTGAATTCCCAGTCAGACAATGGCACTATATACCAGTAGCAAGAAATGAGGGTATTTATAACCCCAATATATTCTTTGAATTCCCAGTCAGACAATGGCACTATATACCAGTAGCAAGAAATGAGGGTATTTACAACCCCAATATATTCTTTGAATTACCAGTCAGAAACTGGCACTATATGGCAGTAGCAAGAAATGAGGGTATTTGTAACCCCAATATATTCTTTGAATTCCCAGTCAGACAATGGCACTATATACCAGTAGCAAAAATTGTGGGTGCACGTAACCCCAATATATTCTTTGAATTACCAGTCAGAAACTGGCACTATATGGCAGTAGCAAGAAATGAGGGTATTTGTAACCCCAATATATTCTTTGAATTCCCAGTCAGACAATGGCACTATATACCAGTAGCAAGAAATGAGGGTATTTATAACCCCAATATATTCTTTGAATTACCAGTCAGAAACTGGCACTATATGGCAGTAGCAAGAAATGAGGGTATTTGTAACCCCAATATATTCTTTGAATTCCCAGTCAGACAATGGCACTATATACCAGTAGCAAAAATTGTGGGTGCACGTAACCCCAATATATTCTTTGAATTACCAGTCAGAAACTGGCACTATATGGCAGTAGCAAGAAATGAGGGTATTTGTAACCCCAATATATTCTTTGAATTCCCAGTCAGACAATGGCACTATATACCAGTAGCAAGAAATGAGGGTATTTATAACCCCAATATATTCTTTGAATTCCCAGTCAGACAATGGCACTATATACCAGTAGCAAAAATTGTGGGTGCACGTAACCCCAATATATTCTTTGAATTACCAGTCAGAAACTGGCACTATATGGCAGTAGCAAGAAATGAGGGTATTTGTAACCCCAATATATTCTTTGAATTCCCAGTCAGACAATGGCACTATATACCAGTAGCAAGAAATGAGGGTATTTATAACCCCAATATATTCTTTGAATTCCCAGTCAGACAATGGCACTATATACCAGTAGCAAAAATTGTGGGTGCACGTAACCCCAATATATTCTTTGAATTCCCAGTCAGACAATGGCACTGTATACCAGTAGCAAAAATAGTGGGTGTATATAGCCCCAATTCTATTGCTAGGGGACTTGCAGGGTATTTCTGAGGTGAAGGTGGGGGGGCACACCGTTGGAACGGGGATTTGGGGTGTATATATGGGGTATACGGGAATACACTGTCAGTGTGTTCCATTCAGGATCCTGGGAAAGCTGGGTTGCGGCGATTGAGCCCGTCAGTGCCACGTTACACTGACAAGCTTCTCCCTGGAATTGAAGTTATATGTAAGCCCAATATATTCTTTGAATTCCCAGTGAGACAGTGGCACTATATGGCAGTAGCAAAAATAGTGGGTGTATATAGCCCCAATCCTATTGCTAGGGGACTTGCAGGGTATTTCTGGGGTGAAGGTGGGGGGGCACACCATTGGAACGGGTATCGGGGGTATATATCGGGTATACGGGAATACACTGTCAGTGTATTCCATTCAGGATGCTGGGAAAGCTGGGTTGCGGCGATTGAGCCCGTCAGTGCCACGTTACACTGACAAGCTTCTCCCTGGAATTTAGCTCTTATAAGAGCTGTTGGTTGTCTTCTCCTTCCTATCCTAGCCTGTCCCTGCCTACCCAGAATCTAAGCCCTAGCTAGCTGGACGGAAACCTCCGTCCCCGGTGAATTGCAAGCTCAGAATGACGCGAACCTGGGCGTCGCTGTTCTTTTAAATTAGAGGTCACATGTTTTCGGCAGCCAATGGGTTTTGCCTACTTTTTTCAACGTCACCGGTGTCGTAGTTCCTGTCCCACCTACCCTGCGCTGTTATTGGAGCAAAAAAGGCGCCAGGGAAGGTGGGAGGGGAATCGAGTAATGGCGCACTTTACCACGCGGTGTTCGATTCGATTCGAACATGCCGAACAGCCTAATATCCGATCGAACATGAGTTCGATAGAACACTGTTCGCTCATCTCTAATAAAGATAGATAGATAGATAGATAGATAGATAGATAGATAGATAGATAGATAGATAGATAGATAGGAGATAGATAGATAGATAGATAGATAGATAGATAGATAGATAGGAGATAGATAGATAGATAGATAGATAGATAGATAGATAGATAGGAGATAGGTAGATAGATAGATAGATAGATAGATAGATAGATAGATAGGAGATGATAGATAGATAGATAGATAGATAGATAGATAGATAGATAGATAGATAGATAGATAGGAAATAGATAGATAGATAGATAGATAGATAGATAGATAGGAGATAGGTAGATAGATAGATAGATAGATAGATAGATAGATAGATAGGAGATAGGTAGATAGATAGATAGATAGATAGATAGATAGATAGATAGATAGGAGATAGATAGATAGATAGATAGATAGATAGATAGGAAATAGATAGATAGGAGATAGATAGATAGATAGATAGATAGATAGATAGATAGATAGATAGATAGATTTTTACTACCTTCACCTATTACAATTATTATATGGCGGTATATATGACATCACTAGGACATCTATATAAGACCAGACCTAGTATTCACCAGATATTTTCGCTATGATTCATATACTGTATACAGCCGCATAAGATTGGCGCAGGCTTTTACGTGCCAGTCACTTGAGTCTGGCTTGACAGGAGGGATTAGTGTTTATACCCGGAGATAGTGATACCTATGGTGTTTATCTGAATGGAGTTATCTATTGGCGGGGGAATTCCTGATCTGACAGGCTCATCACATTGCTCATATTCCGCTATGATTTAGGGAGGGAGATATTTGGGAGAGCTTACATTCAGCTTCTTTGAAATGTAATGCTAACATATCTAAAGTACTGCAGCTGGTAGATAATGGGAGGTAATCCGAGATATTAGATACTGCAAATATTTGTTATACGGATGTCTACAAGCTACTATTCAGTCATCAAGTAGTACAATATGTATCATGATATGTGAATAGACGGCACGTGGAAGTGTGGTAAGACATCTAGATATAGCTGTGTCTGTGGGGTGGGTCCTATTTACTTCAGTGCAGCAGGAGTGACCTTATACCCAATGCACATGGCCGAGTGTGAATCTGTTCTGGGGCCGAGGCTGCAATGATACATTCACGTATATGGGGGCTTCCGATTACTTCTGTTCCGATGACTCAGAATGGAAGCCCCCGTAAATATGAGTAGGGTTGAGACGATCTTTAGATTTCAGGATCGATTTTAAAATCTGATTTCCGATTATTTTCCAGCCGATCCAGATCATGAAACTTGTTCGATCGCCGATCAGGATCTGAAATTTCCCGATCCCGATTGCTCAACCCAAGTCAATGCTTCTCTATTGGAAAAGTCACTTTTAGGGTTGAGCCAATCTTGAGATTTCAAAATCCGATTTCCAATCATTTTCCAGCCGATTCTGATCCCGATCGCGAAATTTGCTCAATTGCCGATCGGGATCCAATCTTTTCCAATCCTCATCGCTCAACCCTAGATATGAGTGTATAACGAAAGATGCACACTTGGTTGTGAGAGAAAGTCTAAGTATACCTGTATTTTATCATACAGCCAGTATGATAAAGTTCCTGTTTATTCAAGTATTTTCCTCCTTCTTCCACTGATCAAAGTAGAACAATAGAAGTCTATGGAGAGGGAAGTGAGGAGGAGACACATCTGAGATAGTTTTCTTTGACAAGACAACTTGGGTTATCAGGAATTATGATACAGTCTTGACAGAAATAAGCCATTTAATGCTGTAGATGGCCTCATATCACCTTCCTTCTCCTCCTCCCCTCTCCATAGATTTCATTGGAAATTTACCTTCTTGTGTAGACAGTACACCAATGATTGGACAGTGTAAGAATGTGTATGAACACCCTCAAATGGTAATATCCTAATTTTTTCAGAGGAGAGCTGTAAAAAATCTACAGAATTGTGATATTATAGGGGATGCTAAAACGCTAAAACAGGTATTTAAGGAGTGAAAGTTCTCTTTTATGTTATGTTTAGTAAATGCCTGTGTTTATTTTTTTATTTATTTTTTATTTTATTTTTATTTTATTTTTATTTTTTTTTATTTTATTTTTTTGGGGGGGGGTCTATGACCAGCTGCAATAGTAATGTATAGAATCTCCCATAAAATAGTGAAAAAAAAAAGCTTTAAAAAAAATATAATAAAAAAATAAAATAAATAAAAGTTGTAAATCCCTCCTTTCCCTAGAATACATATAAAAGTAGAAAATGACTGTGAAACACATACACATTAGGTATCCGTGTGTCTGACAGTGCCCGGTCTACTGAATATAGGGGATCTGCAGTGCTCCTGTTCCATCGTTAATAGGAGCACTGCAGATACCCTATATTCAGCCAGACTGAATTCCACGTCCTCAAGCTCAGTGAAGGGGCAGACAGACAACCAAAACACCCCCTCCCCTTCCCCAGCACCTATTGCACCCAAAAACTCCAACCATTTTAATTTTTGAAATTTTCCAGTAGCTGCTGCATTTCCCCACCCTAGGCTTATACTCGAGTCAATAAGTTTTCCCATTTTTTTGTGGTAAAATTAGGGGCCTCGGATTATATTCGGGTCGGCTTATACTCGAGTATATACGGTAATCATTCTTATAATTCTGCTGTCCCTCTATTACTCCTCCTGGAAATAATAACATATTACCATTTGGCGTTATGACCCTATACACTCTGACACACATCCATCATTGCAGTTTCTATAGATGCCAAGTTTGAGGCATTGCTTTTTAAGGGCGCTCACAGTGTGGGATATATAATGTGACAGCTGTATTACCTGGGTCTTCATGGATGCATCAATATGCAATGGGGGGGGGATTGATCAAACCCTGCATTCAAGAATTCTTACATAAAAAGTCACAAAACAGAGATTTGCAACTTTTAGCTCAGTTGTGCAAAAAATTCTTTGCAAATTTTTGATTTCCACTCACTACTTACTCTACTCTTCAACAATGTGTGGGAAATTACTCATAGTTAGGTCCGGTTGACATCTGCATTCAGGGATTCCGTTCCCCTCTCCGCATGAGAAATGCAGAGAGAAAAGCACATTACATATTAGCTGGTAGGTATATTTTTGGTCTGGAACCTTTTTTGTAGGGTCCAGGAGTTGCAAGCTACGTCTCTGATCTTCTTTGTAGATATAGGTCCAGGGTTTGCAACACATTATTGTTTTCTGCTACGCATTGACCTTTATGGACATCATAGGTCTGCCAGGATATCATGTTGTAGCTCAGAACCATAGACTTGAGGTTATTACTGTCCATACATACTAGAAAGGGATCAACAGTTTAGCAAGCACAGCAACGACTATGAAGCCGCCATCTGAAGTCTTACCTGTGTAGCGTCCCATAATCCTCTGTTACATCGCACTTATTATTTTCATAAAACAAAAACTGGTTGTCACCATACATTTTTTGACCACATAAATACCAAAATATTGCTGTTTCATGGAGGTCACATAAGCAGTCACAATATGCTGACACTTCCTGTATTCTGCTACTTGTCAGCTTTGCTGTATAGGCAGGGACAGAATGAGCAGAGTGATCTCATTATCATTAATGGGAGCTACAGGTATATTGTAGTCCCAGAGATGGATAAGGCTTTGTATACAGTTCCCCTGACACTGCCTGGTCTCTGGGAGAGGATCTGTACTATATCACTTCCTATAGACTGTAATCTACTGTATAGTATTCTTTGTAGTTACCATAAAGCGCTTATACCCTGCTGCACTCTCTATATAAATAATACAGGAGGGGCGTATTCACTATAGCTGCTCTAAAGTAAGTTTTTTTTGCTATTTTTCCAAATTAAATAGCTTCTAGAGATTAGCAAACCGGGTCATAATGAACTAGCTTATTCATGAATCTTTATTGTACTCTGTGGTAGGGACAGAGGAGGTGCCAAAAATTATAACCTATTATACTCACCTCCCCTTAGATTTTCAGTCCTCTTACAGTCTTTTCTGGCTTCATGAGTGAGGTCAGTGGCACCTGGGGACCACTAAGGCCTGTGATTGGTTCTCAGAAGACTCGATGTCAGGACACTTTGACTCATTCATGATGACATTGGCATGTTCCAAGTGACCATTATTCATGAGCCCGGAAAAGGACGAAAACATTGAGGAAAGGTGAGTTTGACTGTTTATTAGTTTTTACTAACTCTCCTGGGCCTCCACTTATTATACTCTATGGTCTAAAGAAGTTTGGTCGAAGACAATCTCACAAGCTTCAGGCGTCTCTAATAGCTACAACACCTAAAGAAGTTATTTCCGTTTTATCGATGGATACATTATTATTGAACCTACAATACATTTTAGAGGCAATCTCTTTAAGGCCTGGTTCAGATCTGCATTCAGTATTCCATACGAGGAGTCCTCTTGGGGACCCCCTGAGCGGAATACCGACTGCATTAAAAGAGGTTAGCTAAGATATCACACGGACCCCATAGACTATAATGGGGTCCGTGTGTTTTCCGTGTGGTGTCCGCACTGCAAGCAGCACTTTTCTCTCTGCATGATTCATGGGGACACCTCGTGGAAAACACACGGACCCCATTATAGTCTATGGGGTCCAAGTGGTTTCTTAGCTAACTGCTTTTTAATGTGTTTGGTATTCCCTTCAGGGGGTCCCCGAACGGACTTCTTGTACAGATGTGAAACAGGTCTAAGAGATGAAATAGAAAAAGTGCTCTTTGAGCATGGAAGGTCTCCTAATCTTCTAGAAAACATTCAACGTCCAATTTGAGCATGGAAGGTCTCCTAATCTAGAAGGCATCCAATGTCCAATGGCCTTGTATGGGAACCCCGAGTGAAGAAACTTAAACCTAATTAGAGATGACCTTTCACCACCTCCACCTCCTTCCATCCCTCCATATGCAATGCTCCATTGATTCCGAAACACTTGCAAATTTTTCTCTAGCCTCAACCATTCCTGAGCAATCAATGCTACTAATGAGTACCCAATATTCTAATTAGACTCTCTACTGTCAAATGGGTGGTCCCTAGCTGTCTGCCACCTAACAGTGGAGAGCCTATTTAGTATATTGGGGTCTAAAACTAGCAGCACTGATGGTTAAGGAACAGTGGGAACTAGAGTAAAAAAAATTCCAAATACACCGGAATCAATGAAGCATCGCCTGGGTGTTGAGAAATCCACTTTAAATAATGACACCCCTTTTTGTGAACCCTACAATGACCGGTTCACCTCAGGTACATGACGCCTATAATAAAAATGTTTTGGAAAATAACCCAAGATTAGGAAACGGAGGGAAAAGAATCCAATTGAATAAGTCATTTTCAATAGTATAATTTTCTATTTTTCTCGGGAACTTTGCGGTTACTTCGCCGTTATATTTACTAAATCTTCAAATCATTTTCACTGTCCATTTTGTTCAATGGCTTTTCATCTCTTTTTTTTTCTGACAAGACCTGTTGTATGAAAGTGTTGTGAAAGGAACATAATTCAAAACAGCAGTGAAGCCATATATTACTCCGGAGGGGGCAAAGTTGGATCCGAAAGTAGAAAAGAAATGTTTTTAGCAGAATATTCTTATCTTCGCAGGAAAGGATAAGGATTTTTTTCTTAAACAGAAGTCAGGATCAGGACCTTTTGCTTTTGGCTATAAAATCTTTCCTCCAATGCCTAAGAGATGCCCAAGGTAGACGTGGGAATAGTGTGGGATGAATACATAAGCAGGGAGATGGATACATGTTTTGACACACGCTGAGCATTGGCAAAAATTCAGCACTGGAGCGAAGGACCTTCTAGGGCGAAAGAAGAATTCTATAGACAGCAGGTGACCTGTGACTACTCCACTCTTGATGGGCCACATGAGCAACGTATTGTTCTTAGCGCTGGAAGTCTCAAACTAACAGGGTTTGGGTGGTAAAGAAAACTCTATTGACCCTTCGTTTTGGGAGCCAGAAGATAATTCTAGGAGATGCAATGTGGACAATGTCTCAAGGTTAGCACTGCAGAGAACTAAGCAGTATAAATAGACCAGTGTATTCTGGGATTGGCTTTAGGGCCCACAGGTGTGTCTTTTAACTATCAAATTGCTGAAAGGGAGGGTGCACCTCCCTATGGGTGGCTCCTGGTCAGGGGTGAACCTGCCTTTTTAGTCACCCGAGGCGGACGACAGAAAGCGGCCCCCCTTCCTGGGAGGAGGGGGTGGGGCAGAGCGAAGGGGGTGGGGCAGAGCGAAGGGGGCATGGTGGAGCGGCATTAGCAGGCAGAGAGCAGGCACGGAGAGGACCTGCTTTCTGCCTGAGCGTGAGGGGAGGCCGCTATAGCAGCGCTGCTCCAGCGGCCTCCCCAATCCACCGCTCGGTGACGCTAAGCCTGTCCTGGACTGTCTTAGGTAAGCAAAAATACCGCCCTCCCCGGGGCCCTGCATAGCACCGCCTGAAACAGTCGCTTCAGGTCGCCTCATGGGAGGTGCGGCTCTGCTCCTGGTGCATTCAGCAACAAGAGGATGGCTATGTGGTGAAGCACAGGCTACACGGCAAGGAACCAAGGTAGCCAGGAGGAGGTGCCTGTTGGGAGTCGTAGTACAATGATGATTGCAGACCACGTGTTTTACTGATTTTAACATATGCTCTTGATTTCCAATCTCATGCTGGTGTGGCTTTGGACCTGCTGTACTCGGACCTGGCTTGGACTCTGCTATTCCTCTACTGTTGTTCTGGATATTGTGAACTCACCTGGTTTTGACCTCAGCTTGTGTATTTTTTTTTTTTTTTTGCCTGCAAAGGTTTTCTGATTTGGTTCTTTGCCTGCAAGTTTACCTGTTATTTTGCATATTGTTCTGTAGCTGCAACTTGGGTTTTGAACAGCCATTATCCATCCTTGGCGTAGGCCTCTGAGTATCCTTAGACTCGGTGGAGTGGTGTTGGATTATAGGTACCTTGTTTTACTTGTTGTCTTCTAGTACTTCCAGTTAGCTGCTACATTAGGAAACTGCTTGGGATCACCTTTGGAATTGCTTAGGTGGCAGCTATGGTGCAAACATAGGCTGCTCCACATAGTAGTGGTGATTAGGGTTGAGGCAATCTTCAGATTTCAGGATTTTAAAATCTGATTTCCGTTCATTTTCCAGCCATTTGCTCGATCTCCGATCAGGATCTGATCTTTCTCCATCCCGATCGGTCAACCCTCGTCAATGCTTCTATATGGGAAAATTCACTTTTAGGATTGAGCCGATCTTGACATTTCAAAATACGATTTCCAATCATTTCCCAACCGATCCAAATCGTGAAATTTGCTCGCTCGCTTATCAGGATCCGATCTTTCTCAATCCCGATCGCTCAACCCTAGTCAATGCTTCTTTATGGGAAAAGTCACTTTTAGGGTTGAGCCAATCTTGAGATTTCAAAATACGATTTCCAATCATTTCCCAACCGATCCCAATCGTGAAATTTGCTCGATCACCAATCAGGATCTGATCTTTCTCGATCCCGATCGCTCAACCCTTGTCAATGCTTCTTTATGGGAAAATTTACTTTTAGGGTTGAGCCGATCTTGAGACTTCAAAATATGATTTCCGATCATTTTCCAGCAGATTCCAATCGTGAAATTTGCTCGATCACCGATTGGGATCCGAACTTTTCCGAAATCAATCGCTCAACCCTAGTGGTGATATAAAAAACCTTTTCTTATACTATATTTTGGCATTCTTGTCTTTTGTCCATCACACTAAGTGTGGATCGTATATATAGTGTGCTATCATTGTATTATGCACATGCAACCTGGTGCGGTGTCCTTTGAGGAACACTAAACCGAAGAGCGAATACAAGTAAAAAGCAGATATCCCTTTAAAACCAGGATGAGTTTATGGGTTGAAAGTAGAAAATAAAAGCTTCGCATTAACCTCCCTGGTAGTTGTTTTTACTATTCCTTTATACTTCCTAAACCCTTTCTAAAAATCCTGCTCTTGCTTCTGGATATAAAAACTCTTTATTTCATGTGTCACTTTTATGTGTTTAAAGACTTTTATGACGTTACTTCATTTGCGGCCGGCAATGTCACAAGGAAGGTTGAGAGTGCATCTGTTGTAAATAGAAAGATGAGGAGTTTTCGAGATGGCGGAGAATTCAAGGACTTTGCTTTTGAAAAGCGAAGTATCCGTAACTCAACAAAACCAGGTAACGCCTTTCCCGGGCGCCCCTTCTGCCCATAATGCGCCCACGCCGACACTTGGCATGAACATCCTCAGCCCACTTTGTCCTCTAAATAGCCCAAGGTGCATACAGATGGATACAGAGACGTTGGGAGCGGAGCATCAATGTTCTCTGTAAACCGCTTTTTATCTAATGTACCGTACATCTTATCACTGTTATTATCTTCACAAACCTGCATAATAAGATTGGCTCCATGTTACACACTCTGGCACACGAGACGCGTCGGAACATCTGTTTTCTGCCTGATAACAGGAGAATTTATAATAACTATTTCTGTGCATATTTGTGGTAACATTCCAATTACTGTAATTATTAGAAATTATTTAAAAATAATTGTTCGGGACGGAATAAATCAGAAATTTCTGCCGAATTCTAGATATGCGGAAAACTTGGATGAAAACCAAAGCAGACAGAAGGCAGACTTTACCGAAGTTCGATGTAAGGCCAGATGTGGTAATGCTCCATGCACACGTTCTTATGGTCAGTATTAGAGATGAGCGAACACTGTTCGGATCAGCACGCTCCCATAGAAATGAATGGAAGCAGCTGGCACGAACACTTTGCTGGCAGCCGGTCGCTTAACCCCCACGTGCCGGCTACGTCCATTCATTTCTATGGGAGCGTGCTAGAAAAACTAGTTTTATTAATAGTAGAATCCCTTTAAGAAAGGCTATTCTTCTCCTACCTTTAGACGTCTTCCCTGTGCGATCGTTCGGTAGAACTCCCAGTTTTTGTCGGTATGCAAATGAGTTCTCTCGCAGCACTCAGTAATTAAGCGGCAGTTTTCTTGTGGCCTGTGGGCATGTGCACTCGGCTCTGCCCAGGCCCAGGGCCTAGAAGTTTGACACCCAGCACCAGAAGAAGATGCGTGAAGAGGCCGTTCCTGAAGAAGATGGAGGCGGCGCTGGAGAGTTCTCTCACAGCATTGCGGACGCCCCCAGTGCTGTGAGAGAACTCATTTGCATACCAATGTAAACCGGGATTTCTACCGAACAGCAGCACGGAGAAGACAACAAAAGGTAGGAGAAGAACAGCCTTTCTTAAAGGGATTCTACCAATAAATAGCTATTTTTCCTGCTTTAGACGTCGGAATAGCCTTTACAAAGGCAATTCGTCTCTTACCTTTAGGCGTGGTCTGCGCGGTGCCGCTCCTTAGAAATCCCAGTTTTTACCAGTATGCTAATGAGTTCTCCCGTAGCAATGTGGGCGGGCCCCAGCGCTCAAACGGCGATGGGGGCGTCCCCACTGCTGCCCGAGAACTGTCTCTCTAGCAACGCCTCCTTCTTCAGCTGCATCCTCCCCTTCTCTGTCGTCTTCCTTCTGCGTCAGCTCTGACGCCTGCACAGTCGGCTCTGCCAGTGAGACACTAATAGAGCCTTCTGCTCATGCAGGCCGGCGGCCATATTTTCAAGGCCGCAATTGCGTGCACGCGCAGTACGCTCTTCGAAGTCTTCGCCGCGCATGCTCTGTAAGTGGGGACACCCCCATCGCTGTTTGAGCACTGGGGCCCGCCCCCACTGCTGCGAGAGAACTCATTAGCATACCAGGATTTCTAAGGAATGGCGCCGCAGAGACCACTTCTAAAGGTAAGAGACAAACAGCCTTTCTAAAGGCTATTCCAACGTCTAAAGCAGAAAAAATAGCTATTTGTGGCTGTTTACGTGAAAAGGGCCCAGATCGTCGATACTAATTATAGAGAAAATAGTCCAAAACATATTTGGGTAAAAAAAATCACAATTTTGTTTTATGCAAAAATTTTATTTAAAAATATGTCAAGTTTACAAATTTGTTGAGACTTTTAAGAATTTGTACACTTTTGGTGCAGATTTCGTTAGAATTAAAGTGACAAATTAAATCGACGATCTGGGCCCTTTTCACGTAAACAGCCACATTTAGTGGTAGAAATCCCTTTAAGGCTATTCCTACGTGTTCTCGACAAAAAATTTAATTTTAATGGTAAAATCCTTTTAAAACAGAAATATGGGGAACCAATACTGTCATACGATAGACAAAATCACCCCCAATGGACCTCACATACTTAAAGGCAATGTGTTACCAAAATTGACCTACTTTATAAAACAGGTTTATTCTAGGTTCAAACTTGTATTTGGGTTTCCGTTCTGATCCTTGTGACTATAATTGGGTTTTCCGAGATTCCATCCAATTTCCACTGATTTTATGCTGACTTTTTCTCCACCTATTTTAAACGGAATGGGAGATGGAGTACACAAAAAAGTACCATATCCTTAAATTTCACTCTGGCCTAATAATTGATTGACACTTTTATAAGGATTTTACAACAGGATTACAATAGAAGTTAACACCTCCATAGATACCACCACTGACCAAATATTACATCCACTGCTGACAATAGATGATGTCACAGCTTATATCATCCCCCTCCCCTGGACAGAACATGTCTATAAAACTCTCCCATAGACCTCAGTAAGTTGGCTCCAGTCTATTGCTACCTATTGTAAAGAATATCATAAAATGCTGTTAACAGAGCAGAGGAGAAGCTCAGGGAAGATGGCGGCCACATAATCATTTATAGAAAATAGAAGTTAAAAAAAAATTTACAATCATAAAAAGTGCTAAATTTCACTATCTTCTGGGGCCACACGGTGGCTCAGTGGTTAGCACTGCAGCCTTGCTGCGCTGGAGTCCTGGTGTTCAAATCCAGAAACCATCTGCAAGGAGTTTGTATGTTCTCCCCATGTTTGCATGGATTTCCATCCCATATTCCAAAAAGACATCTAGAAAGTCTAGACCTATGTGGGGCTCACAATCTACAAAAAAAAAAAAAAAAAATCACTATCTTCTTTCATTAAATAAATACAAATTGACAATAAATCCCTTTTAAAATGGGCAATATGATAGAATCTATTAATTTCAGAAAGAAAATGTGAACAGAGTTTAAATAAGAATAGATGTTCCCAAATATTGCCATTATACAATGTCTAAATAATCCGGCCATTGTAATCATTTGTCCGGGGCTCCTACCTCATCCCTACAGCGAATTCTTGATAGTGATGGTTACGGGTGCTAAGGAGTTTAAGCCACCTTGGTGTGGTTAGGGGAATCTGTTGGTTTTGTCTCCTTGGCTAATGGGCAAGATGGAAGCTGTAATCTCAATACTAATGCCAGTGCTTATGGGCCCCCCTAAGGCTCCTTGGCCCCAGTGCAACTGCCCTCTCTACACCCTCTCAAGTTACTCCCCTGGTTCCAATAATATATATGATTATAGAGAAGGTCCTATTCTGCTCCGTGCCATAAAAATGTAATGGATCTGGAAACATCATGGATGTGAATGCACTCGGATGTCATACCAAGTGTCCCCTGACTGCATTCCACTGTAAACACAGACCCACGCTGGAAGAACACTTGGTGTATGCTTGGAGTCTTAGAGTCTGAGGTCTGGCACCCTGTCATCCTGTATCTAGGAGCTAGTTTGTGCTCCTAATATCAGCATATCAGTGGCGGTGCTATGTTTGGAGAAAAACCCTTTTGACATCCTATAAAGGAAATCATTTCTAATGAGGCGTCAGCCTCAGGCAGCAGTATCGGGGGGGGGAGGCGGCATGGAGGACCGCTGGTCTGCATGATTTCTGTCATGCACCAGACCATTACTACATGCCGCCCCTCCTGATAATAATGTCCCAGGCTGCGCTGTTAAATAGATCGGCATCTGCAAGATACTGATCTGTTTAAAACTAATTCTGTCTACTGTACACAGAGAACACGGACAGACAACACGTAAATTCAGCGCTCTGTTGGCTTTCCAGCAGTATATAAAACTACATGTGCCCTAACTCATGAAAGGCCCTCTTTAAAGGGCTTTGTGTAGGTGAGGACAATATGGCTCAGGTGCCTGGAGAAGTGAGGAGTCAAAGATGTCTTTGTTGCAAACTTTACAGAGACAAATCACATGCTGCAAGAAGTGGTCATGGCGGTCCAGAGGAAAGAGACGGGAAATGTGAGCGATTAGTCAGGGACGACTCCGGTAAGTCACCACAAAATGTTACGCACTGTATCACTGTATTCACTGTAATGTTACCACTAGTAACCCCCGCCACCCACGCACCCCCGGTATTTAGTCCAGCAGGGGTAGAGTGGGACGCCTTTCTGTCGTCCGCCTCAGACAGCAGAAAGACTAGGTTCACCACTGCTTTCATGGTCTAAAAAGGGTCGTATACACCAAGAAAAGATAGAATAAATCCAAAACACCAAAGACCAGAGCACGCCAGTGGAACTGTATCCAGAGCCCTATCTGTGTGTAAAGTATTAAGTTTCCCATATACATTAGATTCATGGCAGCCAAAACAGCCGGTTTCAGGAGGTGTAGCCATCCATGACGAATCGTGAATGACAGCAGATGTCAGGAGAAATAAATAATGAGCTGTGAAATTTTGGGTGTCAGAAAACAAGTTGCCACCAGAGGTGTCTGGCACTAGTTCACTCCCTTCTCCTCATTCAGAACAAATGCATGCTTGGCTGAGCCTTATGTATGGGGGGTTTGAAGAGTTATGATATGTCCTTCCTTACCTTTCTTAGACATGTCATGAGTGTCATAAGACGAGCATATTTTTGTGATATCACAAAGTGTAAGCTATCTATACTATTGTATATGTGTCCATGTGTGCAACCCCGTGGTTGTATTGGGATATGAAGCCTTGCTAGCATGTCCTGATATTATATTGAATTACTTTCATGAGAAATTGGAGTATTTAACCAAATTAGAGCTAAGTTAAGGGTGCACACCTCTGCACATGCAGCTCTCTTTTCCCTCTCCCAGCAGGAAGTCTCAGCAAGCAATGGGAATTTACACAGCCAAATATGTGTCAGGATTCTCAATTTAGCTGCTATTACTTTAAGGCTACTGTGTCAACCTGAGAAGCTCCTGCAGTATCAGAAGTTCCCTGGGCTTGTCAAACTAGCAGATGAGGAGGCATATATAAGATCCCTCCCTTCTGAACAAGGTGCCTGCTAATTTAGTAGTCTAGTTTGGCTCTGAATCCGGATTGATTGCTTTTTTACCCTCGGCTTCTTTTTGGTTTCTCGTTTGTCTGTTCATTCTGCCGTTGACATTACCGCTCGGAACTGAACCTCGCCTTTGTATTGTATATTAATTTTGTCTCCTAATTCTGCCTTTGTCGTAATCTCTTTGTACTGACCATTTGCCTGGAAATTCATTTTCTGGTTTCAGATCTGCCCTCAAAGTTATTGGTGTTTCTGGTTTTGATTTCAGATAGTGGAGCATTTATTTCCTGTACAGTTTTTGGTGGTCATAACTTCGAGCCCCAAATTCTGCAAAGTCTATCGCGGCTGGCACTGGTGAAGGCCATTGTGGTCTGGGTCAATCTCACAGAATAGCACTGAATTTAAATAGCTCATTTACTTTCTCTCTGTTATCAGCCATACATATATGCTTCTGCTTCGTCTGACGTGCTCCTGGAACTCAACCATAACAGTATCTCTAAAGTCAACCATCAACCATCGGTGATGAGAACATCACAAGATCATCAGCTATTCAAAACAAAATGATTTTGTGATATTGTGTCACAAAGTGATATGCTATCTGTTTCTATATACAGCCACTCACTGCTTCTGTTTTTAATTTTGCTATCATGTTCAGAAAAACTGGATTCTTTAACCAAAGTCATATCTTTAAGCTATCAGTCGAACAAGCTTTGATCTGACAACTGTTAAATCTGTATATATTTGATATAAATTATATGAGAAATATCATAGCTCATAGTTAGCGTATATTTCCCTCAAGGCACATATGTATGAGGAGGCGTGCACTTCACCATTTATGAAGCGCACCATCCCCTGGCAATGGGGAAATGAAGACTGATGTTAATAAATAAATCTGCCCCAAAATATTTGATTAACTAAGAAATCTCATATTTCAAGACAAACTTAAAAAGGGACATGGAATTAAAGGGGATGTCATTGAGATATGTGTAGATGGACTCAATGAGAGAGCTTGGCTGTTCTCAGAAGCCGTAATGACATTATAACATAATTACTTACCTGCACTTAGAATAATTGTTTTCATTGACTTTCTGGGGGAAATTGCGAAAAATAAAGGTTTTCAATTATTATAATTGAACAGGTATTATGGATTAATATTAAAAGCTCGCGTGGAATTTTTAGTTTAGTGCTGGCAGACGTCGGTGGGGAGTCGTGAAAAGATTCAAGGCTCATACTGTATTTCTTATATATTATTTTTGGATAGCTTTGTCATTGGGACTATAGTAGGACTGTTTTCTATACATGCATTACCCTATACATGCCAAACCTCTATGATGATGATTAGAGATGAGCGAACACTAAAATGTTCGAGGTTCGAAATTCGATTCGAACAGCCGCTCACTGTTCGAGTGTTCGAATGGGTTTCGAACCCCATTATAGTCTATGGGGAACATAAACTCGTTAAGGGGGAAACCCAAATTCGTGTCTGGAGGGTCACCAAGTCCACTATGACACCCCAGGAAATGATACCAACACCCTGGAATGACACTGGGACAGCAGGGGAAGCATGTCTGGGGGCATAAAAGTCACTTTATTTCATGGAAATCCCTGTCAGTTTGCGATTTTCGCAAGCTAACTTTTCCCCATAGAAATGCATTGGCCAGTGCTGATTGGCCAGAGTACGGAACTCGACCAATCAGCGCTGGCTCTGCTGGAGGAGGCGGAGTCTAAGATAGCTCCACACCAGTCTCCATTCAGGTCCGACCTTAGACTCCGCCTCCTCCGGCAGAGCCAGCGCTGATTGGCCGAAGGCTGGCCAATGCATTCCTATGCGAATGCAGAGACTTAGCAGTGCTGAGTCAGTTTTGCTCAACTACACATCTGATGCACACTCGGCACTGCTACATCAGATGTAGCAATCTGATGTAGCAGAGCCGAGGGTGCACTAGAACCCCTGTGCAAACTCAGTTCACGCTAATAGAATGCATTGGCCAGCGCTGATTGGCCAATGCATTCTATTAGCCCGATGAAGTAGAGCTGAATGTGTGTGCTAAGCACACACATTCAGCACTGCTTCATCAAGCCAATACAATGCATTAGCCAGTGCTGATTGGCCAGAGTACGGAATTCGGCCAATCAGCGCTGGCTCTGCTGGAGGAGGCGGAGTCTAAGGTCGGACCTGAATGGAGACTGGTGTGGAGCGATCTTAGACTCCGCCTCCTCCAGCAGAGCCAGCGCTGATTGGCCGAATTCCGTACTCTGGCCAATCAGCGCTGGCCAATGCATTCTATTAGCTTGATGAAGCAGAGTGTGCACAAGGGTTCAAGTGCACCCTCGGCTCTCCTACATCAGAGCCGAGGGTGCGCTTGAACCCTTGTGCAGCCTCAGCTCTGCTACATCAGAGCCGAGGGTGCGCTTGAACCCTTGTGCACACTCTGCTTCATCAAGCTAATAGAATGCATTGGCCAGCACTGATTGGCCAGAGTACGGAATTCGGCCAATCAGCGCTGGCCAATGCATCCCTATGGGAAAAAGTTTATCTCACAAAAATCACAATTACACACCCGATAGAGCCCCAAAAAGTTATTTTTAATAACATTCCCCCCTAAATAAAGGTTATCCCTAGCTATCCCTGCCTGTACAGCTATCCCTGTCTCATAGTCACAAAGTTCACATTCTCATATGACCCGGATTTGAAATCCACTATTCGTCTAAAATGGAGGTCACCTGATTTCGGCAGCCAATGACTTTTTCCAATTTTTTTCAATGCCCCCAGTGTCGTAGTTCCTGTCCCACCTCCCCTGCGCTGTTATTGGTGCAAAAAAGGCGCCAGGGAAGGTGGGAGGGGAATCGAATTTTGGCGCACTTTACCAAGCGGTGTTCGATTCGATTCGAACATGGCGAACACCCTGATATCCGATCGAACATGTGTTCGATAGAACACTGTTCGCTCATCTCTAATGATGATCAATTACATTAGTCTGCTGCAGACCTGTGTAATGAATCCCTGACTCAGCTCCAGGTGTGTGTGTGTGTGTGTGTGTGTGTGTGTGTGTGTGTGTGTGTGTGTATACATATTCTGTCTTGGGTCTGTGTGTGCATGTTTTGTCTATGTGTACATACTTCTCAACTTTTGAAGAGCAGAAAGAGGGACAAATTTAGCTCCGCCCATGTTTACACTGACTCCGCCCATTTTCAGTCCTTTTCCATGTGCCCCAGCACAGTATAATCTTCCTACAGTCACCCATAAATTATAAGTCCCCCCTCCATCTCTGCCCCCAGTTTCATGTCCCCCTTCCATCTCTGCCTCCAATTTCATCTCCCCCTCCATCTCTCCCTCAGTTTTATGTCCCCCAGTTTCATGTCCTCCCTCCATCTGTCCGCAGTTTTATGGCCCCCATCTCTTCCCTAATTTCATCACCCCCTTCCATCTCTGCCCCCAGTTTCATGTCCCCCCTTCCATCTCTACCCCCGGTTTCATGTCCCCCCTCTATCTCTGTCCCCAGTTTCAAAATCTCCTGCCATATCGCCACTGTTTCATGTACCACCTTCATCTGCCTCCAGTTTCATGTCCCCCTCCGTCTGCCCCCAGTTTCATGTCCCCCTCCGTCTGCCCCCAGTTTCATGCCCCCCCCATCTCTGCCCTCAGTTTCATATCCCCCTACCATCTCTGGCCCCAGTTTCATATCCCCCCCATCGCAGCTCCCAGTTTCATGTTCCCCCTCCATCTCTGTCCCTAGTTTCATGTCATCATCACCCCCTTCACCTGTTCCTAGTTTCATGAATCCCCTTCATTATGTTCGCCCTCAATTTGCCCTCAAGGTGTAACATAAAAATCACCTTCCCTCGCTCCCCCGCAGCTCTGTCTGCAGTCTCCCTCACGGAGTTGTAGGCACGATGTGAATGACATCATTACATCGTGCCTACATCTTCAGAAGCCGGAGTGCAGCGGTGAAGCAGGAGCTGAGCTGTGGTAGCTCCTACTTCACTCGCCAGTGTATTCTACTCAGGACGTCCTCCAGAAGCAGATGAGTTGAAACTGGGACATACCTCCCGCAGCCCGGGACTGCTGGACAGGACCCTGAATCTGGGAATGACCTGCAGAATCCGAGATGGTTGGGAGTTATGTGTGTGTGTACATGTTGTGTGTGTGTGCATGTTCTGTGTACGTCTGCGTACCCATGTTCTGCCTTTTGTTTGTGTATAGTATTCACTAATACAGATTCCCTATGATATCCAAAACTTGAACCAGAATTTCATATAAACGTGCTATACTATGCTGTCAGTATTTACTGCAGTTTTGTATTATATTTATCTGGATGATCAGCACTATATTTCTTAAAATTCTTGCTATATACGTAAATGATGAAGCCAGATAAGTGTAAAATGAATTGTAAACTCATAGGCTAGGTTCACATGTGCGCTGGGCTTTCTGACATTCGGTCAGCTGTGGAAGCCGGACCACTGTTTTATCTGTAACACCTGAACATCGGTGGACCCAGCCGGTGCTGCCGGTTCAAAACAGAGATCAACGGAGAGAGGATGGAAACCCAGCGGAATGGCACAGGGCGGACACCGGGGGATGGATCTGCTCCAAGTTCAGTATTTAGAGAAGGTGGCGGCTTCTAGACTAAAACATGTCTAGAACATCCAAAGCACAAACTGCACACAATGTGAACCAATGTCTATTATCTGCTCACTGAATAGAGATGGACGAACCTAACATGATTTTTTTTTGGACAAATATTCATGAGGGTTGGACCTCCAGTTTATTTTGGGCTAAACTTGTTCTGCATAAACCACAAATGCTATTATTATACCCTGAGGTCTCCTCAGACCCTGGAGTATAATAAGTGGAACCCCAGGGAGGTGGTAGAAATAACAAACTCAGATTGCCTCACCTCTCCTTGTGACGTCTGGAGGTCCCTGGGCCTCTTCGAGTGCATCAACATCTTAACGCTTTTACTACAGGATGCTCCAAGGATGCCCAGAAAAGGAGAGGGTATAATAATAAACAGATAAAGGAGTAATCCAGCTCACCAGACCTGTCAATGGCTCTTCTTCGGTGCACGTGGCAGTGTCGAGTGTAAACAAACAACAAATCTTCCAGCATTCAAAACCACAATCCTCCAGCTTTATTGGATAGATATCAGGAAATCACAAACTATACACAGAACAGGGAGTGGTGGCTGCCCATCCTACTCATCCTTACCCAACCATATACCTCCTCCCCTGACATCACCCTGCATTACTACAGAACACCAGTGACTGTCTCTCTGCTGTCTCTAATATCATGTCTTCCTTTTATCTGAAACTGAATCTCTCAAAGATTGGACTTCAGCTGTTTCCACTAACAGACCTCACCCTGATATCTCCATTGCAGTCTGTGGTCTTACCATCATTTCTAGGTAGTGTGCCTGATTTCTTGAGTCTGTCTTAAACCTTTCCTTTATCACACGCTCGCCACCTCAAAAACATCTCCAGAATACGCCCTTTCCTCACCAGAGATATACTAAAGACACTTATTGTCTCTCTGATTCATTCTCGCCTTGACTACTATAACTCCTTACTAATTGTTACAGTTCTGTGTGTGTATATATATATATATATAAATATTTTTTAAATGACAGAACCTCTAGTCTGCAGAACACTGCAGCGAGGTCCACAGGCCCAGTGGGCAGCTGTATTCAGCGCCGCACCTCCCATGAGGCGACCTGAAGCGGCGCTATGCCAGGGCCTCGGGAGGGCGGCATTTTTGCTGACCTAAGCCAGTCCAGGACAAGCTGTCCTGGACTGGCTTAGTGTCACCGTGTCGACAGCCCGACACGGGAAGCGAGCGGTGTATTGGGGCAGGTCCTCTCCCTGCATGCTCTCTGCCTGCGAACACCGCTCGCTCCGCCCCGCCCCGCCCCCTTTCAGTTCAACTCCTCCCCCTTCATCTCGGCCCCGCCCCTTCTTGTGAACCCTGCCCCCCCTCTCAGCTCCACCCCTCCTCTGGAGGGGCGACTTTCTGACGCCGCTTCAGGTGGCAGAAAGCCCAGGTTCACCCCTGGCTGTATGTCTGAACTTAATGTGAACGGGGTGCAACAAACACAGGCAGTGGTGTGGTGCGGTACTCAATGTGAACAGGGTGCAACTAAACCCTACCAGTTAAGCTCACTGGCCAGGTACACCAGTACAGTAGAAACAAACAAGGCTGCCAAGGGTTAACTCATCCCAGGTCAGCAACAAACATGCTCCTGCAACAGCTACGGTAGGAGTTACCAAGCAAGTTTGACAGTCTATACAAGCTATCTCAGAGTCCAAACCTGCTGCAGCTCCACAGGCTGGAACAGTGTATACTGCTCCTAGCCCTGGTGCAGAGCTGACAGTTCAGGGTTTACAGGTCCTAACTAAAAGCACCCAGATAGAAACAGAGAAACCCTACACAGAGGCCTAGTCTGACAACCTTCCTGCAATTCTGGAGCCTGTCCCTGTACTACTGTCATAAACAACTTCTGTGGACTTTCAGTCAAACATTAGTCAAAGTGTGAGCCTCGGTGGGTGTCGGATCACACTATTTAAAGGGAAGACCCCGCCCAATAGGGGCGGTGGTCATGACCTTACCGCTCATGCTCAGTAGGGGAGAAATGACACTTAGCTTGTGAGCGGCTCCAAAAGTCTGAGCATGCTCAGTAGGGTGAAAGCTGGACTTAGACTGACCCACAGGTGGCGCTGTACTCCGGGAGAACAACCTGCGAGACCCGATCCTAACAGTAATCGGTCTTCCCCTTACTAAACTCTCCCCTCTACAATCTATTCTGAATGCAGGGGCCAGGCTCATCTATCAGGCTAGACGCTACAACGATGCCTCTGGTCTGTGCCAGTCACTACATTGGCTGCCTATTCAATATAGAATAAAATATAAAGTTATCACTCTCATCCACAAGGCTCTCCATAATGTCGCACCTCCCTACATTTCCTCCCTCATCTCTGTCTACCGCCCAACCCGTGCTCTCCGCTCACTCAATGACCTAACACTTACATCCTCTATTATCAGAACCTCCCACGCTCGTATACAAGACTTCTCCCGAGCTGCACCACTGCTCTGGAATGCTCTACCCTGAACAATCAGATTAACAATTTCTACAGCTTCAAGCACAAACAGACACAGGACAGGCCTATCACAATTTCTAATGTAAACCCTTCCGTACTATAATTAGAATCCCTAAAATTAACCCTTCTCTGTTCCCACTCCCACGTTACCCCAAACAATATGGTGCCGGTTTATAGATCCAAGTACAATGTGCATGTTAAAAGGACACTACTAGTGATGGCTCATAAAGTCTTAGTTTGTGTAGGCAGTAACAGGCAGTGGCAGTCACATCTATTACAGAATTGTCTGACCTCTGCATAAGCATTGCCACCCCTGCTACCTCTTGTGTCACCTCTTCTATCTCATAGATTGTAAGCTCTTGCGAGCAGGGCCCTCAGTCCCATTGTGTGAAGTGACTATTTCTTTGTAATGTATTTTTTTGATTGTACTTGAACCCTACAAATTGTACAGCGCTGCAGAATATGTTGGCGCTATATAAATACAATGTATAATCATAGGGTATAAAATAGTGTTTTGTGCGTGACAACCCCCAAACGTTTCTGGTTCATATATACAGTATATACATGTACTTGTTGCGTCAATAGAGGTGAATTCATCCTTCAAATGAGGTAAGCCCGTTTGGTGAGAACCCAGTGACTCTGCTTTCATCCTGCCCAATTGTATTGTTGTTTTTCCATCAATAATCAAAGTGCATTTCTGCAATTCCATCATTACTCCTTTGAAATCGAAAACAAAGAGAGCTCTTGATCTTTATTTCATCTCTAAACTCCAGGTCCGTCTAGCACAGCAAAGCTCGGCGGATACACACAAAGTTTACGACTGTATTGAAAAGCTACAAATATATAGCTGCTTATTTTTATTTTATATTTTTAAATTTTTTTATGAATATTTTTTTTTTTTTTTTTTTTTTTTTTTGCAGTGCCCAAGTCTTAATAACCGTAATGTTTAGATCTATAAACCGACCTCGTATTTAATGGGATGTGTGAGCTTTAGATACCCTGTAGAGGACATTGATTTACAATACAATTTAGAACAAAAGCTTGCCGGTAGCCATAAGGTAGGAAGATAATAATAGCAAGCTGGATGTCAGGAACTACTGAAGTGACTTGGCAGAGCATACACAACACCTGAACAAATTAAGATTATCGCCGTATCGTGCCGCTAATCCCTGACTATCTAGAACATCTCAACAATCTATACTTGTAAAGAAAAAATTTAAAAAACGAGAACAAAATAAAATAAAAAAATAATAACGCAGCAGCAGCAACATCACTTGTCAGAAATAATAGCCCGCAGTCACAAAGAAGCCACAGCGAGATGAACAATAACATGTTGATAGTCTCATGCGGCAGCCGCACTCTCAACAGGCAGTCCGTGATTAAATTATTCTTATAGTCGTTGACCATGGATAAGATATTTGCAAGTCATGATGTAAGCGATGACATCACCCGCGTTATTATTACTAATTCTGATTCAGACACGGCCTACAGAGCAATATTTCACCAAACTATGCTGAACCAGTCATATAAGAGGATGAATGCCTTGATGGAAGGGCGTCTAGGGTCATAGGATAATTGTAATGGAAGAGATCTCAACTTTTAGTAAATGGTTGGCACAAATTATGCTCTTATGTAAAGAGTAGAAATGAGAAAAGTGGCTCTTAAAAAGCTAGACGAAGGCAAACGAAGCACAACACAACGCGTTTTGAGTTTTTCATACCCCTTTCTCAAGCACGCAATCTCTCTTGAGTTCCTCCTGCCACTCAGTGACCCAGATTCATTATGGATTGTCCCACAATTTTGGACTCAACTGGATCTGAGATTTTTTGGGTCAATATTATACTCTGAGATCTCTTCCGACCCCAGAGTTTAATAAGCGGAGGCTATAGGGAAGTGCAGTAGTACACATAATAGACACTACTGCTCACTTTCCCTAAGCCCTCCTGGACTCCCTCGCTTACGTCATCAGCTATCTTCTAGCATTCTAGATCACGTCACAGATGTCACAGGTCCTGAAAATCTCTGAAGCTTATGATGGGCCTCAGTGGTAGCATGGAGCACACCAACGTCATAACGCATGTGTTAAAGGTGTAACCATGAGGCCAGATGACAACAAGAAAGGAGTGCAAGAGAACCCAGGAGAAATGAGTCAAAACTGGTGGTGAAACCTCACAAGGTATGTCCATCTTTAGTAAAAACTAAAAATTAAAAAGCAATGGCATAATGTAACAACACCAACAGGAGATGTGGTCCTACTGGGTCAGATGTGGCTTAGAGCTAAACTGCAGTTGGAACCTAAGGGATTATGAGTTCTTCACCTTTTACCTGGCAATGGGCTTCCACATAGAATCCAGGGCAAAACCCTTAGAGTAGTCTCCATTAGCAAAAGATGCCAGATAGATAGACTGAAGAGACAAAGTTGTGAGACCCTGGCAACACAAATGAATCATAGTAAGAACTGGACATAGCCAGTAGACAGGCAGAGGTCAGGGTGGGTAGTAGACTAGAAGAGGTGATCAGGTATACAAGCCAGATTGATGCCAAATGGAACAAGAACAAACACACCTTGGAAGGCTCTGGAACCTAAAGGACCTTATTGTTGAGACAAAGAAAGACATAGATAAGGTTCTCTACCACATACACATACATGTCCACATACTATCCTCCCGATGTAACATGTAGAGACAAGGAAATCCATACAGCACACAAGTGACTATAAAGGATGCACAATGCTATCTAAACACCTACATGTTTTGGACAACTTACATGTCCTTAGATATGACATGATATATACAGTACACGGACTTACAGCTGAGGGCCTTTGTGCAAGATCAGTTAGAGGGCCCTTGTTCTCTAGTATCTTATGTCTTAGGGGCCCCTTGTTCTCCAGTATCTTATGTCTTTCTAACACATCCACCAGTAACTGTAAGCCATGAAGATGATAGACACTTACAAGCAATCTAGTAGACTGCATAAATTAAGGTGATAGGGCCCCCTGCCCCACTGGGCCCAGCTTGCATCAAATCTATGTTTGTCGTGATATGTATATTATTTTCTGTGTGAAGAGAGCAATATACACACATATTGAGGCCAATTTATTAAGATTGAGGCATCTTGCACTATACTTAATGTTTTGAGCACTAGCAGAACAAGCTGTCGGGATTTGAACCGGTTTCTTGTGGCTTTCCTAGTTGGTTGTCTGCCTCACGGCTATTTGCCTGGTTGTGTTTAGTCTCTGTCTCTCTGTTGCGTATGATTCTTTATAGTTTGCTGGAATTTGGAAGCCTCAGGTGTGTCCATTTGTATCATCCTATCAGGTGTTGCCAGGCTCTATTTTAGGTTGGCTGTCTTTTCATTCCTTGCTGGTTTTTGTTGTAGTTGCAGCTAATTCTTGACCCATATCCTAGAGCAGACCTGGGCAATGTGCGGCCCGCGGGCCAAATCCGGCCCTCTGACTACTTCTATCTGGCCCGCATGATGTCCTCACAGCCTATCACCAGGATAGGCTATGACTCGTTAGTGGGAGGAGCCACCCGGGACGGTGTACTTGCTGTAAGCTGCCGGCAATGGAGGCTGCTGGATGATAGAGAGAAGAGACAGCATGTGTGAGCAAGAGGGTGGAACAAGGGCAGATGTAGGGGGGGCAGTTAAACTGAATGCACATGGAGGGGGGCATTAAACTAGGGGGCAGATGGAGGGTGACATTAATCTTGGGCAGCTGGAGGAGGATATTAAACCATGGGGGTAGCTGGAGGGGGACATGTCTGCCTCTAGTTGCCCCCAGTTTAATGTCCCCCTCCAGCTGCCCCAGTTTAATGTCCCCTCTAGTGTCTGCTGGATTATACTGGGACACCAGGAGAGGGACTTAATGCTGTGGGACATTTGGAGGGAAACGTTATAATGTGGGGGGGGTATAATGTTATGGTGACTGTAGGAGGATTTTACTTTGTGCGGCACATGGAAAAATGATTGAGAATGGGCGGGGTCAGTGGAGAAGTGGGTGGAGCTAAATTTGCCGCGATGCGCTTGACCCTCTAGAACCAATACAGTTTCTCACGTTGCCCCATGGGAAAATTAATTGCCCACCCCTGCCATAGAGGATTATCTAGAGTTTTGCAGTTTCTAGCCAGACGATAGTGGTGAGAGACTTCTGGTGTGAAGTTTATCTTGGTGGTTTCCCGTAATACTTGTGCTCACCATTCTCTTCCTTCCTGCAGTTAATCCTTCCTGCTAGTTCGTCAAGTTCACCTATCCCAGCACTTTGTCTTGCAGTAATCTTTTCGCTAGGGGTGCCCAAATATAGAACACTAGACCAGGGTCGGACTAGCCCGCCGGAGCATCGGGGAATCCCCCGATGGGCCCCAGGCCCCGACCATATATTGCTGCATGTTTTAAGAAAAAGCATAGGCAGGAGAAGCACTGGTCAGGGGCCCGATCGGGATGTCAGGGGCTGGTTCGGGCCCCTGTCCAGTGCATTTGCATTGATAAAACTGAGTGCTGCTAGTGGGTGGCAGGGGCTGGAACAGTAAGCTCGGGGCCCCAGGCTGCAGGCAGCGCTGTAATGAATAAAGAAGTATGGCTGCTGCAGTTTCCCAGGGCCCCGACACTTACACAGAGGGGCCTCCTGCCAGTGCAATCTTAGGAAGCGATCTCTCTGCAAGCCGGGACTTTCCCCCCTCCCCCTCCTCTTCAGAGTGAGTCATCGTTTACATCGGCCCGTGTGGGGACAGAGGAGTCTGCTGCTGCTGCTGCTTCACAAATGTGAGTATATTTTTTCCCTTTTGTTTGGTAAAATGTAATATTTAATATGTATGTGTGTATATTTGTTTAACCCTTAAGTGCTATCATGCTGTCTATCATACACCACTATCACACACACACATCATTATGATAGACACCATGACAGTACTTAAGGGTTAAAGCATGCGTCTTGTATACTGTGTGAGGACTGTATGTTTGTATACAGGTATGTGTGTGTATATACAGTATGCTATAATAATGTGTGAGTGTATGTATATATGTTAGTATATATGGTATATGAATGTATATAAATGTATATACTATATATATATATATATATATATATATACATATATACATATATATATATACATATACATATATATATATATATATATATATATATATATATATATATATATAATATATATACAGTCCTATGAAAAAGTTTGGGCACCCCTATTAATCTTAATCATTTTTAGTTCTAAATATCTTGGTGTTTGCAACAGCCATTTCAGTTTGATATATCTAATAACTGATGGACACAGTAATATTTCAGGATTGAAATGAGGTTTATTGTACTAACAGAAAATGCGCAATATGCATTAAACCAAAATTTGACCGGTGCAAAAATATGGGCACCTCAACAGAAAAGTGACATTAATATTTAGTAGATCCTCCTTTTGCAAAGATAACAGCCTCTAGTCGCTTCCTGTAGCTTTTAATCAGTTCCTGGATCCTGGATAAAGGTATTTTGGACCATTTCTTTCTACAAAACAATTCAAGTTCAGTTAAGTTTGATGGTCGCCGAACATGGACAGCCCGCTCTCAAATGATCTGAAAACAAAGATTGTTCAACATAGTTGTTCAGCGGAAGGATACAAAACGTTGTCTCAGAGATTTAACCTGTCAGTTTCCACTGTGAGGAACATAGTAAGGAAATGGAAGAGCACAGGGACAGTTCTTGTTAAGCCCAGAAGTGGCAGGCCAAGAAAAATATCAGAAAGGCAGAGAAGAAGAATGTTGAGAACAGTCAAGGACAATCCACAGACCACCTCCAAAGAGCTGCAGCATCATCTTGCTGCAGATGGTGTCACTGTGCATCGGTCAACTATACAGCGCACTTTGCCCAAGGAGAAGCTGTATGGGAGAGTGATGAGAAAGAAGCCGTTTCTGCACGTACGCCACAAATAGAGTTGCCTGAGGTATGAAAAAGCACATTTGGAGAAGCCAACTTCATTTTGGAAACAAAGATTGAGTTGTTTGGTTATAAAAAAAGGCGTTATGCATGGCGTCCAAAAAGAAACAGCATTCCAAGAAAAACACATGCTACCCACTGTAAAATTTGGTGGCGGTTCCATCATGCTTTGGGGCTGTGTGGCCAATGCCGGCATCGGGAATCTTGTTAAAGTTGAGAGTCGCATGGATTCCACTCAGTATCAGCAGATTCTTAAGAATAATGTTCAAGAATCAGTGACGAAGTTGAAGTTACGCCGGGGATGGATATTTCAGCAAGACAATGATCCAAAACACCGCTCCAAATCCTCAGGCATTCATGCAGAGGAACAATTACAATGTTCTGGAATGGCCATCCCAGTCCCCAGACCTGAATATCATTGAACATCTGTGGGATGATTTGAAGCGGGCTGTCCATGCTCGGCGACCATCTAACTTAACTGAACTTGAATTGTTTGTCCAAAATACCTTCATCCAGGATCCAGGAACTGATTAAAAGCTACAGGAAGCGACTAGAGGCTGTTATCTTTGTAAAAGGAGGATCTACTAAATATTAATGTCACTTTTCTGTTGAGGTGCCCATACTTTTGCACCGGTCAAATTTTGGTTTAATGCATATTGCACATTTTCTGTTAGTACAATAAACCTCATTTCAATCCTGAAATATTACTGTGTCCATCAGTTATTAGATATATCAAACTGAAATGGCTGTTATAAACACCAAAATATTTAGAACTAAAAATGATTAAGATTAATAGGGGTGCCCAAACTTTTTCATAGGACTGTATATATATATATATATATATATATATATATATATATATATATATGTGTGTATGTGTGTGAGTATATATGTATGTATATGTGTGTATGTGTGAGAGTATATATGAATGTATATGTATGAGTGCGTAGGTAAATGTTGCAGTTTTTGGAAATCGCAGCACTTATACCTACGGAAACACTTACAGTGTCCCTATAGGTATAATGGAAGCAGAAAGTCCTCGGAGGAAACCTCTGTGGAGTTTCTGCAAAAAGCACTGCAGGAAAACTGATGTGTTGCCGCCGGGGGTTTTCCTGCAGCGCTTTTTTGCTGTGGGACGCTGTGTTAGGTCTTATCCTTATAGTGTGATGTACAGTATATTGAGATGTTAAGGAGGAGCTCTTACCACCTGGGGCACATGCGGGTTTATATACCGCTAGAAAGCTGACAGTGCGCTGAATTCAGTGCAGCTTTCCCATTTTGTGCCCCCGGTGAAGAGCTATTGGTCCCGGTACCGTAGCTCTTCGCTGTCAGAAGGGCGTGTCTTACAGTCAGTCAGGAACGTCCTTCTTCCCAGCAGCGCCTATTGTGCTGTACTATGAGATCGGGGAGGAACGCCCCCTCCCCTCCTGATAATGTTCGTCCATAGACGTGTACTGGGGGGAGGTAGCGTTCCTCACCGCTCAACGTCATCACTAGGCGGTAAGCAAAGCCCCCTCACACAGTACAGCGCAATAGACACTACTGCGAGGAAAGGCGTTACTGATTGACTGTCAGGAACACCCTTCTGACAGTGAAGAGCTACGGTACCGGCACCGATAACTCTTCACCCGGGGCACAGAATGTGAAAGCTGCACTGAATTCAGCGCACTGTCGGCTTTCTAGCAGTGTATTAAACCGCATGTGCCCCAAATGGTGAAAAGTCCTCTTTAAGGATTAGGTGCAACAGTGAGACGCAGTGTTTTTCACTGAGCTTTTGTCCCCAGCGCCCCGTTATCCTCCTGCCTGTGTCTGTTCAGTCTCATGGCCTTATTTCTGGAAATCCTGTATCTAATTGGTTTCAGTGGTCCCATGAGGTGCAGGACTCCCAGCAAGGAGGCGCCGGCATGAGACTGAATGGACACTGGCGGCGGACAATGGAGCAATGGGGACAGGTGAAGGCACTTTTTATTTTTTTATTTTACACCTCCCGCCAGGCAAATGGGTTGATCCAATTCCTGGACAAATCTTTAAAGGATTTATCCAACTTTATAATATTGATGGTCTGTCCTTAGGATAGGCCATCAATATTACATCTGTGATGATACAACAGCCAGGACCTCTGCAGATCAGCTATTCCAGGACAGCGCGGCTATAGGTAATGGTAACATTTCTAGGAGCCGCGCTGTTCACTTTCCATACAGAGTGTAGCAGTAGGTTTAGGTAGTGTGTTGTTGCACATTGTATGGCAGGTGAGCTGCATGGCTCCCGAGATGGTATTACCTTTAGCTGCCCTGTCTCGGCATCGCTGGTCTGCAGGGTCCTGGTGGTGGGCCCCTAGAAACAATTCCACTGGTGGGCCCTAGACACCCCAGTCCGACCCTGCACTAGACCCTAGTCTCTTGTAGTCCTTTCCCTTTCTATCTGTATAGGTCTTTGTGTTCAGAGAGAGAGAGAGTAGCTGTCGGGACCGGGGCTAGCCCAGGTAAGCTAACACCTGCAGGCAGGGATTAGCAAGCTGCCGTAGCGTAGGGATAGTTTTTCCCTATCCCGTTTCCTTAGATTCTTGCGCCATTCCTATACACGGTTACCTGCTTTCCTGTGAACTGTGACACACGCCCAGGGCATATTAAAAAGTTTCTTCTCTATAAAAATTTCCGTACACCCCGCGAGGTGAGTCAGAATTGAGACGTATCCTAGTTTTGAAGTTACGGTAAATTTGTCAGGTCGAGGTGTCCCCATCCTCAGGGGTGAACCTAGGGTTTCTGCCGCCTGAGGCGGACGTCGGAAAGCCGCCCCCACCCCCACCCCACCCCCGGAGGAGGGGGCGGAGCGGAGGGGACGGGGCCTAGCTGAGGGGACGGGCGGGGCTGAGCTGAGGGGGTGGGGCCGAGCGGAGCAAGCGTCGTTAGCAGGCAGAGAGCAGGCAGGGAGGGGACCTGCTCTCTGCCTGAGCGTGAGGGGCAGCCGCTGGAGCAGCGCTGCGTCCACAGGGCGCCCCAATCAACCGATCGGTGACGGTGACATTAAGCCAGTCCAGGACAGCTTGTCCTGGACTGGCTTAGGTCAGCAAAAATGCCGCCCTCCCCCGGGGCCCCGGCATAGCGCCGCTTGAAGCGGTCGCTTCAGGTCGCCTCATGGGAGGTGCGTTGCTGCCCATCCTGCCCAGCCTCGATCCCTACTTCTCATAACAGTGAACAAAGTGTTGCCAAAAACGCACCATTTTTGGACCAACAATTGGTATAGCAGCTTTAATTAATCCTCCCATCGTATGTCGGAATATTTTTTTTTTATTTTGAAAATTTTTTTGCAATGGGACCTTGAATAAAAAGTTGACTGGAAAGCATTGTAGGTGGAAGTTCGGCGATTAGCCCTGATCCCTACCTGCCATTCCACTACTATAAATAAGTGTTTAGCTGATAAGAATGCTCTTAAAACATACATAATTAAGAATGCTTTTACCGAATCATTTTCATCCCGGCAAAATTCCTATTAAATAGTTTTTAGCTAGAGGGTACTCGAGGTAAGCTCAATAGAGAATAAATCAGAGAACTCTTACAATAATTGCACACAATTTATTTTTGAAAGGGAATAAGATCATGATAATCGCAGCATCATGGTGATAGACACCTAGCGAGAATCGGGAAGTGATCAGAATGACTGTCTACTAAATATAGAATTAAAAAACGGGCTGGTTTTTTTCCAGGAATAGTCTTTTGGGTATTGTACTGAATGGTACTGACTGTATACAGAGTAGGTTGTACAAGATTCACTCGACTGAGAATAAGATGCAATACCAAAAACAACCAATGGATAAGCATGGCGCTGTTTCAAAGAAACATAATAATAATAATAATAAATACATTTTAGAAATCATTCACACGTGATGTAAGGTCCGTTACAGTGGCGTAATTACCGCCATAGCAGCAGAGGCAGCTGCCACAGGGCCCAGGACATTAGGGGTCCAGTGACAGCCGCTACCGCTGCTATCATTATACTCGGGGTCTTTTTAGACCCCTGAGTATAATGATTGGCGGACCGGGAGAGGTAAGAAACATAAAAAAAACTGTTACTTACCTCTCCACGATCCTGGCCAGGCCTCCTTCCTAGTTGACTAAATAAATAACATATGTCAGCTCACCCACAGATCTTCTGATTTAAAAAGAAAAAAATGTCCATTACCTTATGGAGAAAGGAAGGTGCTCGGAAAATTCGGCCTCTCAGCCCAAGGTGTAAGTACAAGCGTCCATGAATTGAAAAAATCCAGCATCTATTCCTTTATATAAAACGTAACTTTTATTATGAAAAAGTTTTCCGGAGCATAAGCCGCTCCATAAAATCAAATACAAGTATGCATGATGGCAGAGATGAAATGACGTCTGACTGACGCGTTTCGGGGCGTTATTGTAGCCCCTTAATCATAGCCTGACGCTACCAGAGAAATAGCAAGTTTAAATATCCATACTAATTACTTGTGCACCTGTTGCACAAGGGTCAAATCCTCACATGATAATTAAAATATAACAACAACAAGAAAACAAAAACAAGAAAACAAAAACATAAATAAAAAAGGAGAAAATACACTACAAACAATAAACACAAAGATAACATAATCAAAAAATGAACAACATAAACATACCAGAAAAACGTAGACAAGAAATAAACCTTCAATGGAGTGAAAGACCTAGGGCACTGCATAGATTCGGATTTTGCCCTTAACAAAGATGGCCACTTTCTATTCATTGCACATGTCACATGATCCCGGTCACAAGATAATATGAACCAATCATGATTAGAATAGCCGCTCTCATAGATATGTAGAAAATAAAACACAATCGCTGACATATATGATTTAGCAAACTTGACCCAGTATAATACAACACACGGCTTGGAAAGAAATCTATATTTATTTTTATTTTTATTTTTATATAGGGATAATCTATTTACTGTATAATATACTGTCCCTGGAAATACTTCCAGGATACCATATTTCCAGTGTTGTTTTACCTGTATCCCTTATTGTAGCTGTGTCGTAGTACTATTATAGATCAAATATATATATAGACCTGCTTCCCGGGTCATGTGACGTCCGACGTCATTGAAGAAGGACAGCAGCGGAGGCCGACAGCGTAGGAGCCGGGGGACAGGTAAGTAACAGTGTTTTTTTTATGTTTTTATTCCCCCGGGTCGCCGATTATTATACTCTGCGGTCTGAAAATAATTGTATAATAATTGTTCATGGGTGTCCACAGTGGAGCATAATACTGTGTACAGGAGCCACTATGGGGGATAATACTGTGTGCAGGGGCCACTATGGGACATAATACTGTGTGCAGGGGCCACTATGGGACATAATACTGTGTGCAGGGGCCACCATGGGGCATAATACTGTGTGCAGGGGCCACTATGGGGGATAATACTGTGTGCAGGGGCCACTATGAGACATAATACTGTGTGCAGGGGCCACTATGGGGTATAATACTGTGTGCAGGGGCCACTATGGGACATAATACTGTGTGCAGGGGCCACTATGGGGCATAATACTGTGTGCAGGGGGCACTATGGGACATAATACTGTGTGCAGGAGCCACTATGGGGGATAATACTGTGTGCAGGAGCCACTATGGGGTATAATACTGTGTGCAGGGGCCACTATGGGGGATAATACTGTGTGCAGGGGTCACTATGAGACATAATACTGTGTGCAGGGGCCACTATGGGGCATAATACTGTGTGCAGGGGCCACTATGGGTTATAATACTGTGTGCAGGGGCCACTATGGGGCATAATACTGTGTGCAGGGGGCACTATGGGACATAATACTGTGTGCAGGAGCCACTATGGGGATAATACTGTGTGCAGAGGCCACTAAGAGACATAATACTGTGTGCAGGGGCGACTATGGGACATAATACTGTGTGCAGGAGCCACTATGGGGGATAATACTGTGTGCAGGGGCCACTAAGAGACATAATACTGTGTGCAGGGGCCACTATGGGGGATAATATTGTGTGCAGGGGCCACTATGGGGATAATACTGTGTGCAGGGGCCACTAAGAGACATAATACTGTGTGCAGGGACCACTAAGGGACATAATACTGTGTGCAGGGGCCACTATGGGACATAATACTGTGTGCAGGGGTCACTAAGGGACCTAATACTGTGTGCAGGGGCCACTATGGGGTATAATACTGTGTGTAGGGGCCACTATGGGACATAATAGTGTGTGCAGGGGCCACTATAGGGGATAATACTATGTGTAGGGGCCATTATGGGGGATAATACTGTGTGAAGGGGCCACTATGGGGCATAATAGAATGCTTAGAAGGGGGTCGGTCGAGGTCTTCGGTGTTGGTCGGGGGGGGGGGGGACATGTCAAAAGTTTGCCAGGGGGCCCCCGCCTTTCCTAGTTACGCCACTGGTCCGTTATATTTACTAATATGCAGGTAGGGTTCTGTGCATGGTTGTCACTGATCCATAGACTTCTGTGGTCTTCAAGATGCATTAAAATCAAGCATGTCTCCATGGAGGTCTATATGTGCCCGTTAAAATTAAAAGGGTCTGCGTACAGTCAATGATTGTCATGGACCTCACAGCTGACGTGTGAACAAGGCCTTATTGCAAACCCAAACTATCCCTATAGACTAAGGTTCCGCATTGTGGAAACATATGCATTTTTGAAAAACGCAGTATGAAATTTTACTTGCAGAAACACTTTAGTTTTCTCTATAGATTAAATAAGGGAAGAAAAAAAATAAAAGAAAAAAACAGCAAAAACACAAAGAAAATCCTGCGGAAAAAAACATTAACGCTGCGCTCTTTTTCAGTAGCGTTTTTTACCTAGGTTTGGTGATGTGGGGCTTTAGCCTTAAAGAGGTTGTCCAGGCTTAAATTTTATTTTTTAATTAGGCCTGGGAGGTATTCTTGCAGTGGATTTCCTCACCAGCTGTAACGTCCTGGGCCCTTCCGCTGAAACATCTGATTGACCTCAGCGGCCACGTGTGGTGGAGACTTCTGCCAAAAGAAAACAATGGAGCTGCAGGCCCGTACTGCACTGGTAGGTACTGGAGCACCAGGCACAGGTAAGTATGTACAGTGGGGCAAAAAAGTATTTAGTCAGTCACCAATAGTGCAAGTTCCACCACTTAAAAAGATGAGAGGCGTCTGTAATTTACATCATAGGTAGACCTCAACTATGAGAGACAAAATGAGAAAACAAATCCAGAAATAACATTGTCTGATTTTGTAAGAATTTTTTTGCAAATTATGGTGGAAAATAAGTATTTGGTCACCTACAAGCAATCAAGATTTCTGGCTCTCACAGACCTGTAACTTCTTCTTTAAGAGTCTCCTCTTTCCTCCACTCATTACCTGTAGTAATGGCACCTGTTTAAACTTGTTATCACTATAAAAAAGACACCTGTGCACACCCTCAAACAGTCAGACGCCAAACTCCACTATGGTGAAGACCAAAGAGCTGTCGAAGGACACCAGAAACAAAATTGTAGCCCTGCACCAGGCTGGGAAGACTGAATCTGCAATAGGCAACCAGCTTGGATTGAAGAAATCAACTGTGGGAGCAATAATTAGAAAATGGAAGACATACAAGACCACTGATAATCTCCCTCGCTCTGGGGCTCTACGCAAAATCTCACCCCGTGGGGTCAAAATGATCACAAGAACGGTGAGCAAAAATCCCAGAACCATGCGGGGGGTCCTAGTGAATGAACTGCAGAGAGCTGGGACCAATGTAACAAAGCCTACCATCAGTAACACACTACACCGCCAGGGACTCAGATCCTGCAGTGCCAGACGTGTCCCACTGCTTAAGCCAGTACATGTCCGGGCCCGTCTGAAGTTTGTAGAGAGCATTTGGATGATCCAGAAGAGTATTGGGAGAATGTCCTATGGTCTGATGAAACCAAACTGGAACTGTTTGGTAGAAACACCACTTTTTGTGTTTGGAGGAAAAAGAATACTGAGTTGCATCCATCAAACACCATACCTACTGTAAAGCATGGGGGTGGAAACATCATGCTTTGGGGCTGTTTCTCTGCAAAGGGGCCAGGACGACTGATCCAGGTACATGAAAGAATGAATGGGGCCATGTATCGTGAGATTTTGAGTGCAAACCTCCTTCCATCAGCAAGGGCATTGAAAATGAAACGTGGCTGGGTCTTTCAACATGACAATGATCCAAAGCACACCGCCAGGGCAACGAAGGAGTGGCTTTGTAAGAAGCATTTCAAGGTCCTGGAGTGGCCTAGCCAGTCTCCAGATCTCAACCCTATAGAAAACCTTTGGAGGGAGTTGAAAGTCCGTGTTGCCAAGCGACAGCCCCAAAAAATCACTGCTCTAGAGGAGATCTGCATGGAGGAATGGGCCAACATACAAACAACAGTGTGTGCCAACCTTGTGAAGACTTACAGAAAACGTCCGACCTCTGTCATTGCCAACAAAGGATATATAACAAAGTATTGAGATGAAATTTTGTTACTGACCAAATACTTATTTTCCACCATAATTTGCAAAAAAATTCTTACAAAATCAGACAATGTGATTTTCTGGATTTGTTTTCTCATTTTGTCTCTCATAGTTGAGGTCTACCTATGATGTAAATTACAGACGCCTCTCATCTTTTTAAGTGGTGGAACTTGCACTATTGGTGACTGACTAAATACTTTTTTGCCCCACTGTATATTTTATTTGTAGATTGTGATCCCCACTATCTACATTTGTCCCTATTAGAGATGAGCGAACAGTGTTCTATCGAACTCATGTTCGATCGGATATTAGGCTGTTCGGCATGTTCGAATCGAATCGAACACCGCGTGGTAAAGTGCGCCATTACTCGATTCCCCTCCCACCTTCCCTGGCGCCTTTTTTGCTCCAATAACAGCGCAGGGTAGGTGGGACAGGAACTACGACACCGGTGACGTTGAAAAAAGTAGGCAAAACCCATTGGCTGCCGAAAACATGTGACCTCTAATTTAAAAGAACAGCGACGCCCAGCTTCGCGTCATTCTGAGCTTGCAATTCACCGAGGACGGAGGTTTCCGTCCAGCTAGCTAGGGCTAAGATTCTGGGTAGGCAGGGACAGGCTAGGATAGGAAGGAGAAGACAACCAACAGCTCTTGTAAGAGCTAAATTCCAGGGAGAAGCTTGTCAGTGTAACGTGGCACTGACGGGCTCAATCGCCGCAACCCAGCTTTCCCAGGATCCTGAATGGAATACACTGTCAGTGTATTCCCGTATACCCGATATATACCCCGATACCCGTTCCAACGGTGTGCCCCCCCACCTTCACCCCAGAAATACCCTGCAAGTCCCCTAGCAATAGAATTGGGGCTATATACACCCACAATTTTTACTACTGGTATACAGTGCCATTGTCTGACTGGGAATTCAAAGAATATATTGGGGTTACGTGCACCCACAATTTTTACTACTGGTATACAGTGCCATTGTCTGACTGGGAATTCAAAGAATATATTGGGGTTATAAATACCCTCATTTCTTGCTACTGCCATATAGTGCCAGTGTCTGACTGGTAATTCAAAGAATATATTGGGGTTACGTGCACCCACAATTTTTACTACTGGTATACAGTGCCATTGTCTGACTGGGAATTCAAAGAATATATTGGGAATACAAATACCCTCATTTCTTGCTACTGCCATATAGTGCCAGTGTCTGACTGGGAATTCAAAGAATATATTGGGGTTACGTGCACCCACAATTTTTACTACTGGTATACAGTGCCATTGTCTGACTGGGAATTCAAAGAATATATTGGGGTTATAAATACCCTCATTTCTTGCTACTGCCATATAGTGCCAGTTTCTGACTGGTAATTCAAAGAATATATTGGGGTTACGTGCACCCACAATTTTTACTACTGGTATACAGTGCCATTGTCTGACTGGGAATTCAAAGAATATATTGGGGTTATAAATACCCTCATTTCTTGCTACTGCCATATAGTGCCAGTTTCTGACTGGTAATTCAAAGAATATATTGGGGTTACGTGCACCCACAATTTTTACTACTGGTATACAGTGCCATTGTCTGACTGGGAATTCAAAGAATATATTGGGAATACAAATACCCTCATTTCTTGCTACTGCCATATAGTGCCAGTGTCTGACTGGGAATTCAAAGAATATATTGGGGTTACGTGCACCCACAATTTTTACTACTGGTATACAGTGCCATTGTCTGACTGGGAATTCAAAGAATATATTGGGAATACAAATACCCTCATTTCTTGCTACTGCCATATAGTGCCAGTGTCTGACTGGTAATTCAAAGAATATATTGGGGTTACGTGCACCCACAATTTTTACTACTGGTATACAGTGCCATTGTCTGACTGGGAATTCAAAGAATATATTGGGAATACAAATACCCTCATTTCTTGCTACTGCCATATAGTGCCAGTGTCTGACTGGGAATTCAAAGAATATATTGGGGTTACGTGCACCCACAATTTTTACTACTGGTATACAGTGCCATTGTCTGACTGGGAATTCAAAGAATATATTGGGAATACAAATACCCTCATTTCTTGCTACTGCCATATAGTGCCAGTGTCTGACTGGGAATTCAAAGAATATATTGGGGTTACGTGCACCCACAATTTTTACTACTGGTATACAGTGCCATTGTCTGACTGGGAATTCAAAGAATATATTGGGAATACAAATACCCTCATTTCTTGCTACTGCCATATAGTGCCAGTGTCTGACTGGTAATTCAAAGAATATATTGGGGTTACGTGCACCCACAATTTTTACTACTGGTATACAGTGCCATTGTCTGACTGGGAATTCAAAGAATATATTGGGAATACAAATACCCTCATTTCTTGCTACTGCCATATAGTGCCAGTGTCTGACTGGGAATTCAAAGAATATATTGGGGTTACGTGCACCCACAATTTTTACTACTGGTATACAGTGCCATTGTCTGACTGGGAATTCAAAGAATATATTGGGAATACAAATACCCTCATTTCTTGCTACTGCCATATAGTGCCAGTGTCTGACTGGGAATTCAAAGAATATATTGGGGTTACGTGCACCCACAATTTTTACTACTGGTATACAGTGCCATTGTCTGACTGGGAATTCAAAGAATATATTGGGAATACAAATACCCTCATTTCTTGCTACTGCCATATAGTGCCAGTGTCTGACTGGGAATTCAAAGAATATATTGGGGTTACGTGCACCCACAATTTTTACTACTGGTATACAGTGCCATTGTCTGACTGGGAATTCAAAGAATATATTGGGAATACAAATACCCTCATTTCTTGCTACTGCCATATAGTGCCAGTTTCTGACTGGGAATTCAAAGAATATATTGGGGTTACGTGCACCCACAATTTTTACTACTGGTATACAGTGCCATTGTCTGACTGGGAATTCAAAGAGTATATTGGGAATACAAATACCCTCATTTCTTGCTACTGCCATATAGTGCCAGTTTCTGACTGGTAATTCAAAGAATATATTGGGGTTACGTGCACCCACAATTTTTACTACTGGTATACAGTGCCATTGTCTGACTGGGAATTCAAAGAATATATTGGGGTTATAAATACCCTCATTTCTTGCTACTGCCATATAGTGCCAGTTTCTGACTGGTAATTCAAAGAATATATTGGGGTTACGTGCACCCACAATTTTTACTACTGGTATACAGTGCCATTGTCTGACTGGGAATTCAAAGAATATATTGGGAATACAAATACCCTCATTTCTTGCTACTGCCATATAGTGCCAGTGTCTGACTGGTAATTCAAAGAATATATTGGGGTTACGTGCACCCACAATTTTTACTACTGGTATACAGTGCCAATTTCTAACTAGGAATTCAAAATGCGCAAGGCTCCCGGAAAGGGACGTGGACGAGGCCGTGGGCGAGGTCGGGGGAATGGTTCTGGGGAGCAAGGTAGCAGTGAAGCCACAGGGCGTCCCGTGCCTACTCCTGTGGGGCAGCAAGCATTGCGCCACTCCACAGTGCCAGGGTTGCTTGCCACATTAACTAAACTGCAGGGTACAAACTTTAGTAGGCCCGAGAACCAGGAACAGGTCTTGCAATGGCTGTCAGAGAACGCTTACAGCACATTGTCCAGCAGCCAGTCAGACTCTGCCTCCTCTCCTCCTATTACCCAACAGTCTTGTCTTCCTTCCTCCCAAAATTCCGAAGCTTTACAGAACAATAACCCAAACTGTCCCTGCTCCCCAGAGCTGTTCTCCGCTCCTTTCATTGTCCCTCAACCTGCCTCTCCACGTCACGATTCCACGAACCTAACAGAGGAGCATCTGTGTCCAGATGCTCAAACACTAGAGTCTCCTCCATCTCCGTTCGATTTGGTGGTGGATGACCAGCAACCCACCCTCATCGACGATGATGTGACGCAGTTGCCGTCAGGGCATCCAGTTGACTGGCGCATTGTGCGGGAGGAGGAGATGAGACAGGAGTTGGAAGAGGAAGTGGTGGATGATGAGGACACTGACCCGACCTGGACAGGGGGGATGTCAAGCGGGGAAAGTAGTGTGGATGTTGAGGCAGGTGCAGCACCAAAAAGGGTAGCTAGAGGCAGAGGCAGAGGTCAGCAGCTTAGGCGAAGCCAGGCCACACCCGGAATCTCCCAAGATGTTCCAGTTCGTACCCAGCCCCGAAAAACTCCCACCTCGAGGGCACGTTTCTCGAAGGTGTGGAGTTTTTTCAAGGAATGCGCCGAGGACAGATATAGTGTTGTCTGCACAATTTGCCTCTCGAAATTGATTAGGGGCTCTGAGAAGAGCAACCTGTCCACCACTTCAATGCGCCGTCATTTGGAATCCAAGCACTGGAATCAGTGGCAGGCAGCAACGGCAGGACAAAGGCCGCCTGCCGTTCACGCCACTGCCACTGCCTCTGCCTCTGCCTCTGCCACTGCCACTGCTGACTGTGCTGGCGATGCACTCCAGAGGACGAGCCAGGACACCACTTCATCTGCCTCCGCCACTTTGTTGACTTCTACCTCATCCTCCCCTGGTCCTGTCTTATCTCCTTCTCCTGCACCATCAAAGGCACCATCAGGCGTTTCTTTACAACAACCCACCATCTCTCAGACATTGGAGCGGCGGCAGAAATACACTGCTAACCACCCACACGCGCAAGCCTTGAACGCCAACATCGCTAAACTGCTGGCCCAGGAGATGTTGGCGTTCCGGCTTGTTGAAACTCCCGCCTTCCTGGACCTGATGGCAACTGCGGCACCTCGCTATGCCGTCCCTAGCCGTCACTACTTCTCCCGGTGTGCCGTCCCCGCCTTGCACCAGCACGTGTCACTCAACATCAGGCGGGCCCTTAGTTCCGCGCTTTGCACAAAGGTCCACTTGACCACCGACGCGTGGACAAGTGCATGCGGACAGGGACGCTACATTTCACTGACGGCACACTGGGTGAATGTAGTTGAGGCTGGGACTGCTTCCCAAACTGGCCCGGTGTACCTCGTCTCCCTGCCTAACATTCCTGGCAGGGACACGAGAAGAACACCCCCCTCCTCCTCCTCCTCTACCGCCTCCTCCTCCGCCACCGCCTCCTCCTCCGCCACCGCCTCCTCCTCCGCTGTTAGATTGACCCCAGCTACGAGTTGGAAACGTTGCAGCACTGGCGTTGGTAGACGTCAGCAGGCTGTGCTGAAGCTGATCAGCTTGGGGGACAGACAGCACACTGCCTCCGAGGTGAGGGATGCCCTCCTCGATGAGACGGCAATATGGTTTGAGCCGCTGCACCTGGGCCCAGGCATGGTCGTTTGTGATAACGGCCGGAACCTGGTAGCAGCTCTGGAGCTTGCCGGACTCCAACATGTTCCATGCCTGGCCCACGTCTTCAACCTAGTGGTGCAACGTTTCCTAAAGAGCTACCCCAATGTTCCAGAGCTACTGGTGAAAGTGCGGCGCATGTGCGCCCACTTTCGCAAGTCGACAGTAGCCGCTGCTAGCTTAAAATCTCTCCAGCAACGCCTGCATGTGCCACAACACCGGCTTTTGTGCGACGTCCCCACACGCTGGAACTCAACGTTTCAGATGTTGAATAGAGTGGTTGAGCAGCAGAGACCTTTGATGGAATACCAGCTACAAAACCCTAGGGTGCCACAAAGTCAGCTGCCTCAGTTTCACATCCATGAGTGGCCATGGATGAGAGACCTTTGTGACATCCTACGGGTCTTTGAGGAGTCCACAAGGAGGGTGAGCTCTGAGGATGCGATGGTGAGCCTTACAATCCCGCTCTTGTGTGTTCTGAGAGAATCCCTGATTGACATCAGGGATAACTCAGATCACACAGAGGAGTTAGGGATAGCATCCGATCCGTCACAGCTGGAGAGTAGGTCCACACATCTGTCCGCTTCACTGCGTTTAATGGAGGAGGAGGAGGAGGAGGAGGAGGAGGAGGAAGAAGAGTTGTCCGATGATGTGATGGTGATACAGGAGGCTTCCGGGCAACTTCGAATCGTCCCATTGTTGCAGCGCGGATGGGTAGACATGGAGGATGAGGAGGAAATGGAGATTGAACTTTCCGGTGGGGCCAGAGGAGTCATGCCAACTAACACTGTGGCAGACATGGCTGAGTTCATGTTGGGGTGCTTTACAACCGACAAGCGTATTGTCAAAATCATGGAGGACAACCAGTACTGGATCTTTGCTATCCTTGACCCCCGGTATAAAAACAACATCTCGTCTTTTATTCCGGTAGAGGGGAGGGCCAATCGCATCAATGCTTGCCACAGGCAATTGGTGCAGAATATGATGGAGATGTTTCCAGCATGTGACAGTGGCGGCAGGGAGGGCAGTTCCTCCAGTAGGCAACCAAGTTCTCACCGGTCCACACAAACGAGGGGCACACTGTCTAAGGTCTGGGACACCTTGATGGCACCCCCTCGCCAAAGTGCCACCACGGAGGGTCCTAGTGTCACCAGGCGTGAGAAGTATAGGCGCATGTTGCGGGAATACCTTTCCGACCACAGCCCTGTCCTCTCCGACCCCTCTGCGCCCTACACGTATTGGGTGTCGAAGTTGGACCTGTGGCTTGAACTTGCCCTATATGCCTTGGAGGTGCTGTCCTGTCCTGCCGCCAGCGTCCTATCTGAGAGGGTGTTCAGTGCAGCCGGTGGCATCATCACTGACAAGCGCACCCGTCTGTCAGCTGAGAGTGCCGACCGGCTCACTTTGATAAAAATGAACCACCACTGGATAGAGCCTTCATTTTTGTGCCCACCTGTGTAAAGCACCCCAACATGAAACTCCATGTCTGTACTCAACCTCTCCAATTCCTCCGCATCCTCATACTCATCCACCATAAGCGTTGCACAATTCTGCTAATACTAGGCTCCCTCCAACATGATTTCCCCCAACTCTGCTGGTTAGAGGCTCCCTCCACCCTGATTTCCACCAACTCTGCTGGTTAGAGGCTCCCTCCACCCTGCTTTCCCACAACTCTGCTGGTTAGAGGCTCCTTCCACCATGAATTTGCCCAAACTGGGCTGTTTAGAGGCTCCCTCCACCATGAATTGGTCCAAACTGGGCTGGTTAGAGGCTCCCTCCACCATTAATTGGTCCAAACTGGGCTGGTTAGAGGCTCCCTCCACCATGAATTTGCCCAAACTGGGCTGTTTAGAGGCTCCCTCCACCATGAATTTGCCCAAACTGGGCTGTTTAGAGGCTCCCTCCACCATGAATTGGTCCAAACTGGGTTTTTTAGAGGCTCCCTCCACCATGAATTGGTCCAAACTGGGGTGGTTAGAGGCTCCCTCCACCATTAATTGGTCCAAACTGGGCTGGTTAGAGGCTCCCTCCACCATTAATTGGTCCAAACTGGGCTGGTTAGAGGCTCCCTCCACCATTAATTGGTCCAAACTGGGCTGGTTAGAGGCTCCCTCCACCATGAATTTGCCCAAACTGGGCTGTTTAGAGGCTCCCTCCACCATGAATTTGCCCAAACTGGGCTGGTTAGAGGCTCCCTCCACCATGAATTGGTCCAAACTGGGGTTTTTAGAGGCTCCCTCCACCATGAATTTGCCCAAACTGGGCTGGTTAGAGGCTCCCTCCACCATGAATTGGTCCAAACTGGGGTTTTTTAGAGGCTCCCTCCACCATGAATTTGCCCAAACTGGGCTGTTTAGAGGCTCCCTCCACCATGAATTGGTCCAAACTGGGTTTTTTAGAGGCTCCCTCCACCATGAATTGGTCCAAACTGGGCTGGTTAGAGGCTCCCTCCACCATGAATTGGTCCAAACTGGGGTGGTTAGAGGCTCCCTCCACCATTAATTGGTCCAAACTGGGCTGGTTAGAGGCTCCCTCCACCATTAATTGGTCCAAACTGGGCTGGTTAGAGGCTCCCTCCACCATGAATTTGCCCAAACTGGGCTGGTTAGAGGCTCCCTCCACCATGAATTGGTCCAAACTGGGTTTTTTAGAGGCTCCCTCCACCATGAATTTGCCCAAACTGGGCTGGTTAGAGGCTCCCTCCACCATGAATTGGTCCAAACTGGGGTTTTTAGAGGCTCCCTCCACCATGAATTTGCCCAAACTCTGCTGGTTAGAGGCTCAATCCACCCTGATTTTCAAAACAAATGTTGGTGCCAACCTCAACTTACTACAAGGGCCAAATTCACTGCTGGTGACAAGCTCTCCTCACTGCAAATGCCAAATACACATGTTTCAAGGTGTTTTCCTACTGTCAGAGAGGTGGTATTGAGTGTGTAAAGTGTGTAGTTGTTAGGCTGTGATGTTGGGGTAATAGAGGGTCTTTGGTGTGTTAGATGCCCCCAGACATGCTTCCCCTGCTGTCCCAGTGTCATTCCAGAGGTGTTGGCATCATTTCCTGGGGTGTCATAGTGGACTTGGTGACCCTCCAGACACGGATTTGGGTTTCCCCCTTAACGAGTATCTGTTCCCCATAGACTATAATGGGGTTCGAAACCCGTTCGAACACACGAACATTGAGCGGCTGTTCGAATCGAATTTCGAACCTCGAACATTTTAGTGTTCGCTCATCTCTAGTCCCTATCATTACGTCTTTAGAGTATGGGAGGAAAGCCACACAAAAATGAGGAGAACATACAAACTCCTTGCAGATGTTGTCCTTCCTTGCATTCAAACCCAGGACTCCAGCGCTGCAAAGCTACAGTGCTAACCTCCAAGCCACTGTGGTCATGGTACATATAGGTGAAACATACTTTTGTGTCACAGGGGGTGGAGCTATAATCGATGATGCGAGCCTGCTAGTGACATTTTCTATTTTAATTCTACTTTATTTTTTCATCATTTTTATTTTATTTTTTATTATATTTCTGTACTTTTTATAACCTGTAATAAACCTTTGGATGATACTTTAATATTACAATTTTTTTTTTTCTGTTTTTTTTTTTTTTCTGTGGCCTCCTTGTATAGGTCCTCCTCTAGGACCCATCAGCACCTGCAATTCCAGGCACCTAGCAGATCACATGACCACTGGGCTGGGCAAAAGCTGAACCATGGCGGCTCTCGTAGCTGTATATATACGGTAGAACCCAATGAGCCCTGTGTATACAGCAATCAGGAAGCCAGGAGACATAATAAACCATCGCTGCCTTCTCCCTGGGGAATCTAGTTGATGGCCGACTCTCCACTCCTGAAGCTGCTACTTCTGCAAGACAAGAGTGTACAAGAACATTCTTGCATAGATAAACAATTGCGGCCCGGATGTATATACTCAACAGGCAGTCAGCAAGTGGTTAAAAACACAGCTATACAAAGTCTCAACCACATAAGACAAGTGCCATGAGTGGGGTCTACTTTTGCAAAAGTGTTTCGGGTGCCCCAGGTACATACCCTTAAGATCAGCCATGCTTAAGAGGTTTCATTGGTTCTTGGTGATGCTTACCATAGACTCAATGGCCAGAAATAATTCCTAGAAATTTTACACAAAGAGGTCTTAGAGTGGATTCCAAGTGGTGAACTGTAGGGAGTGATAATCTGAGAGGGTCCGAAGAGAATGGTCAGACGATAGAAGGTGGCAGGAATTTGGGGCCTCCTGTAATAATGAACATGGCGTGATTTTGCATTGTGTATGATATCCTGAGGGCCTTTGAAGTCCAGGGGGAACTTCTTAGTGCCTTTTTCAACTCTGTAGTAGCATGAGCCATCTTCGGAGTGGCCTGCTTGGGAGTAGCATACCAGCCAGGGATAGAAATAGACTTGACAGGCTGATTAGAAGGGCCAGCTCTGTCCTGGGGAGCCCCCTAGACCCAGTACAGGTGGTGGGTGACAGAAGGACACTGTCCGTAGTGACCTCCATGCTGGAGAACAACTCCCATCCCATGTATGAGACGGTGACAGCACTGGGCAGTATTGTCAGTGACCGACCGCTTCACCCCAAGTGTGAGAAGGAGCGCTATAGCAAGTCCTTCCTCCCAATCAGGCTACATAATCTACACTAGACCAAACCAAGATCACTCTGCACAGAGAACTAAATGACCCTGAGATCTTTCGTTACTTTTTATTTGCTCTGACTCCTAGTATCTGTTTTCTATCTGCTATGAGCTGCATGTATTCTTGCTTGTAATATATTCCTGTATTATCCATGCTGCTGTAACACACTGAATTTCTCCATGGTGGGACTATTATAGGATTATCTGATACACGGCTGTGTACAGACGCGGTATTATGAATTTTTTTATGCAGCGATGTGCATGAGTCCTAACAAATATACAAGACTGTAACAGTAGAAAACAGTATATTGTGTGCAAATAAGTCTATAAAAGCTTTTTGTATCATGGAGTGAAGTTCTATAAGTGAAGAATATGTATGGTGGGGGAGGAGAGAAGGTTTTGTCTAAAACAAATGAAATCCCTAAATCCCTAAGCAAGTTAATGCTGTCAGCTTTGTCTTTGTTACTGCAATTTATTGTTCATGAATGTGTCAAGGAAAAGCATTCTTGTGTTTATAACAAAAGTTTTTAATAAATCACAATTTAGCCTTGATGCTGTCTATTGTTTTCACCAGTTTCCAGGAATGGTCACCAATTCCGATAAATTCTACCACTGCATTGAATTTTTTATTATTATTATTATTATTATTATTATTATTATTATTGGGCAAGCAAACCTCACAAGGTTCATTTTGTCACATGTTTGTGGCACGCCAGTGTCCGTTTTTGTTTGGTCAGAACTGTAACTTCTTCTTATTATTACATCAGTAGTCACTAGAGATGAGCGAACAGTAAAATGTTCGAGGTTCGATATTCGTTTCGAGTAGCCCCTCAATATTCAACTACTCGAATCGAATATCGAACCCTATTATAGTCTATGGGGGAAAATGCTCCTTTCAGGGGTAGGCAACGTTCGATCAAATTATACTTACCAAGTCCACGAGTGAGGGTCGGGCTGGATTCTCTGAGCAGTCTTCTCCTTGCAGCGTCCCCGCGGCATCTTCTGGCTCTTCATTCACTCTGCCAGGCATCGGGCCTGGGCAGAGCCGACTGCACATGTCCGCACTACAAGCGATGCCTGGCAGAGTGAATGAAGAGCCAGAAGACACCGCGGGGAAGCTGCACGGAGAAGACTTCTAAAGGTAGGAGAAGAACCAGCGTTGATTGGCCGACTGTATAGCATTCAGCCAATCAATGCTGGTTCTGCATCGAACTTTTACATTCGAACAGCGAGTGGTACTCGATGGAGTATGAGTATTTTGAATACCGTAGTACTCGATCAAGTACTACTCGCTCATCTCTAGTAGTCACCAGTGACCTGACATAAATTCAGGAGACCAGAAAGGACCAAATAGGGCACTGAGGTGGTTTGGGAATGTGAACCCCAAAGAAACTTTGTGTACTGAATCCCTAATTCTTATTGTAGCATTGTACGCAATTTGGCATAAAAATCATTTTTGTTTTTGGGTTATATTGAGGCTGTTGTCTTAGTAATATATATGATCCCTGGATGAGGTGGATCAACACTGTAGGGATTGTAGGGTTATAGGTTGGACTTGATGGAGTAATGTCTTTATCCAACCTCATCAACTATGTAACTATGTAATAAAAAAAAAATATATTCAACTGGATGTGGCCCTTTTTCATTTTTGCTATGGGACCCTATGATATTCGTGCATGCCCCTTATTTAGTTAATACGATTCTTTGACTTGCCTGGTCCTGACCATGTAATGTAAATCTACAACTCCAATAACACAATATGACTCTCTTTACTCTCTACTTACTGACCCGAAGACCTGGACACTTACTTCAAAGGCAGGACTGATAACATCCATCAGGAAATAATTGCCCATTCTCCAAAGCGCATTGATCCAATCCCATCTCACACTTCATCTTGTTCACTCTTATCCTTCGATCCGATTAGAGAAGAAGACCTCCAGCTCCTCTCCTCTTCGCCCCCCACCACCTGCATTAGTGACACTATCTCCTCACACCTTGTTGAGTCTTTCTCTGTTTCCCTTTCTCTTTAAAGCATGGTATTATAACCCCACAACCAGTGGCCAATCCAGGCTTTACGGGGCCCTGGACAATTGACTTTGGCATGCCCCTACTCACTGGGGGTCTGGGAGATATTCCAGGGGAACGGGGCTCTGGGGGTCCTCGCCCAGGATTTTTTGAAAAAAATTAGCCCTAAAAAAGCGTTTTTGAGGCGTTTTTTTTAACTAGATAGCTGTGTTTGACCAACTTATAAAACTGACCTTATTTGTGCACTATTAGCTACATCGGGAACGCTCACGCAAGACCAGCAGCATAGAAGCGATGTCATCTCGCCGCTGACTTTACATATAAAACTCCACCCACCAACTGACGCAAGAAAACCAGGAAGAAAGAAGAGTTTACAGCAGCGAAGACTGGTGAGTAAGGGACAAGGGAATACTCCTTTAAGGGCCTTGTGCTTCTAACCCATACCTCCCAACTTTTGAAGATCAGAAAGAGGGATAAAATGTGGGGCAAATTTGGCTCCGCCCACTTTTATGTTGACTCTGCCCATTCTCATTCATTTTTCATGTGCTCCCACACAGTATAATCCTCCTACAGTTACCCGTAAATTATATGTCCCCCCTCCATCTCTCCCCCAGTTTCATATACACCCTTCATCTGCCCCTAGTTTCATGTCCCCCTGTCTCTCCCCCTTCATCTGCCCCAGTGTCATGTCATTCTCCCCCCTTCATCTGCCCCAGTGTCATGTCATTCTCCCCCCTTCATCTGCCCCAGTGTCATGCCATTCTCCCCCCCTTAATCTTCCCCAGTGTCATGCCGCCCCCCCCCTCATCTGCCCCCAGTTTCATGGGCCCCCTACATTATGTTCCACCTTAATGTTTAACAAAAAAAAACACTTACACTCACCGTCCAACGCTTCCCCGCCACTCTCTCCACTCTCTCACTCATACACATAGTTGTAGGCACGATGTGATGTCATCACATCACGACTACTAATGCCGGAGCGCAGCGTTAAAGCAGGAGCGGAGTTGTGACAGCTCCTGCTTTAAATGCCTATGTATTCAGCTCATCGGTGTCCGTACCTTCCGCCGACCAGGACCGTTTTGTTAGGTCCGGGCCATGCTGCGGGGCCCTGCTGGGCACAGGGCCCTGGGCAGTTGCCCGGCTCGCCCTGCCCTGGATCCGCCCCTGCCCACAACTGAAAAAATTCTCCCTTGACCTATCCTGTTTAGCTAACTACTGACCTGTCTTTAATCTTACCTTCATCTCCAAACTCCTGAAATGCTTGTTCTACTTTCGCCTTATCCACTGTCTCTCTTCCAACTTTCTTCTAGACCTCTCACAATCTGGCCTCCGTATTTTGCACTCTACTGAAGCTGGAGGTCTCCATTGATCTGCTTATATGTAATTCTGATATCAGCTATTCTGTTCCTATTCTTTTGGATCCAGTGGCTTAACTAGGAATGGCACTTTGTATCTATACATACATTGATAACAGATCGTGACTGGTACTGTTGACAGGCCCTATGTGACTGCTGAGGCTCAATCATGGACCTCAGTGGTGACCCCATGATGCATAACATCACTCAGGAGGCCGTAAAAGGCCAGAAGAGGACCCAGAGAAAGGTACAGTAGAGTTGAGGTAAGGTTATTATGGTCTAGTACTCTAGAGTCTGAAGACACCCCAAAGCATAATAATTTCACTTCCAGTTCTAGTTGAACAAGTATGGCCTAAATTGAATCTTTGGACCAGACCATTATTACTACATCCCATAGGCTGCACATGATATGTCCAGAATTTGTGTTCCTATAGGCTGTCACTATATATTGCTATCCCTAGAAGAATCCGCTATAAAAGCTGAAAAACTCTCTTTTTTTCGATGACTCTTTCTTTTAACCAAGATGGAATTTCTTCCTCATCCTATAATAGAGTCTACCCCTATCTATATTCAAAGCACTTACAGGATAATTTCTTTCCAAGAACCTTTTCTTTAAAACTATACTCCATTTCATGAAATCATCCTATGTGCAATCCCTTTAATGCAGAAAAAAATAACTTCTAGGGATTTTACCTATTTATGGATTAAAATGACAGCTTTCATTGTCAATACAATCGTCTCAGCTCTTCTAACTTACCGTCTTGTTGAAAAATAGTCAAGCATAAAAAATTCATTTTATAGGTACTACTAACCTGTCACATTGACTTCATCATCAGCCATCTCCACCGAATTTTCAATTCATTTGGCTGTTTTTCATAGATCCTCTTCCCACACTGCTACCAATAGATTGGTGTAACTGGAGACAATAACTCACATACCGGCGCCTCATATTTAGGCAATCGCATCCGCTATGGAGCATATCAAGACTTTAAATATTCATGCTCCTGCCTCACCACCCAGCAGCAATGTCTTCACGCTTGCCGTGCCTACCAGTCAAACTCTGGCTGGGTTTTCTCTGCCAGTCAGATTGAGATGCAGAACCAGGGCTGGGGGAGGGCTCTGATATGGATTCATTGCCTGTGATTGCTTCATGTATCTAGGCTCTCTGTGTTCTTAACTTATATCACTATTGATCTCTTAGTTTACTGATTTTGGCTTGTCTTCCTGATTAATCCTTTGCTTGCTGATTTGGCTTTATCTGACACCTCCCGGACTCAACCTTGGCTTTGACTATCAGTAATTTTATTGCTTTTGTTTTCTGTACTCTCCCAGTCTTCCAGCTCAGCTGCCTTCCATATGCTTTCTGGTTAGCTACTAAGCTTGTTTTCTGACACACGCCTCACACGCAACTCTAGTAGCCAAGTTTTTCCTTGGCTCTGATGAAAACCTAGTGTAGCCTACTTCCTTTGCAGCCTTTTATTCCTATCAATTACATTTTGAATTCTAGGGACCCCTTAAATAGCAACACACCCCACACATCACTGTGCCATATATCCACGGTACGGAGCGCCAGTCCTAAATCCAATTCATTCATTTTTTTCTTTTTTGGATATAAAAGTCTCTGGAGGAACCTGAGTAATAAGAAAGATGAATGTGTTGAGACTAGAGATGAGCGAGTGGTACTCGATCGAGTAGGTATTCGATCGAATACTACGGTATTCGAAATACTCGTACTCGATCAAGTACCACTCGCTGTTCGAATGTAAAAGTTCGATGCAGAAACAGCATTGATTGGCCGAATGCTATACAGTCGGCCAATCAACACTGGTTCTTCTCCTACCTTTAGAAGTCTTCTCCGTGCAGCTTCCCCGCGGCGTCTTCTGGCTCTTCATTCACTCTGCCAGGCATCGGGCCTGGGCAGAGTCGACTGTGCATGTCCGCATGTAGTGTGGGCATGTGAATTCAGAGCCAGAAGACGCCGCGGGGACGCTGCAAGGAGAAGACTTCTCGGAGGATCCAGCCCGACCCTCACTCGTGGACTTGGTAAGTATAATTTGATCGAACGTTGCCTACCCCTAAAACGAGCATTTTCCGCCTATAGACTATAATAGGGTTCGATATTCAATTTGAGTAGTGGAATATTGAGGGGCTACTCGAAACGAATATCGAACCTCGAACATTTTACTGTTCGCTCATCTCTAGTTGAGACCTAAAAGCATGGTGAGTCAAAGATGCCGCGATGGTGAGTGTTAGGTGGAATTCCACTAGAACACAAATTTTACCATAGCTACAATTACTGAACAATGTAGCAAGGATACAACTTGTTAGCTATAGCTAGGATTTACAGTATATTTCTTTTGTCAACTGGGTGTGTCCCAACATAATCTGATACACAAAGTGAAAAGGTAAGTAATGTCCAGCTCACCCTAGTATCTAGACCATCTCCCCAGGAGGCACAGACTCAATGGAGACTCCAACCAGCTGAATACAAAGATAACGAAGAAATCCGGCGTCGACCAGACGATGTAAATAAAATATAACTTTTATTCTTCTTGCATAAAAAAGGTTACATAGTTCTAGAGATTGGAACCTGATCATCAGGCATCCTGAAAGTTGTGACCAGGGTATCACCAATCACCAGGGTATGGAGTCTGATTGCCAGAAGTCCTGGTGGTTGGAATCTGACCACCAGGTATCCTGGAATTTGAAATCTAACTACCAGGGTAACTGATGGTTGGATACTGATCTCCAGAGGTCTCTGAGGTTGGAATCTGATCACCATGTGTCCTGGAAGTTGGAACCCGACCACCAAGGGTGTTGAAGTTTGGAGCCTGATCATTAGGGGTCCTGGCGGTTAGATCCTGATCACAAAGAGTCCTGAAGGTTCACCATGGGTCTTGGAGGTTGGAACTTGGTCATCAAGAATTCAGAAGCTGATTCTAAGAAGTCCCAGAGATTGGAACCTGATTTCCAGGGGTCCTGATGGTTGGATCCTGATCGCCAGGGGTCCCAGACGGTGGACCCTCCATAATCAAATGATGGAAAATCCTAATGATACGTCATAACATCATATAATAGAAATACTCCTTTAATATTTTAAGCTTGATGTGAATGGGTCAGAGAGCAACTTCTAATTACAGATTTCCGAGCCTTGAGTCGGTGTAACGTTTATTCATTCTCTGTTCTGAAAACCATTTCACATATTTTCCCTGTCATTAAACATTAATTGCTTAAATGACAAAGGTGGCGGGTGTGAGAATGTTACTATTTAGATGGGGAGAGCATCTTCACTAACTCATTAGAAAGAAGATGATAAGAAAGACTTTGTAATAATCGACAAGTGGCCGTGAATGTAAATGTTTCATCATATCAGGAGGGGCAACGTTTACCTCTATTTAGATCTAGATTCTAGAATAATAAGGTTACCAATAATATATATGAAGCAGGAGCTCAAATAGGGTATAATAATACATTTTATTTATATAGCGCCAACATATTCCGCAGCGCTGTACAATTTATAGGGTTCAGATACAGACATAGATAACAAAGAACGTCATTTCACGCAATGGGACTGAGGGCCCTGCTCAAAAGAGCTTACAATCTATGAGGTAGAGGGGGTGACACAAGAGGTAGCAGGGGCGGCATTGCTTATACAGTGTTCAGATAGATAGATAGATAGATAGATAGATAGATAGATAGATAGATAGGAGATAGATAGATAGATAGATAGATAGATAGGAGATAGATAAGAGATAGATAGATAGATAGATAGATAGATAGGAGATAGATAGATAGATAGATAGATAGATGATAGATAGATAGATAGATAGATAGATAGATAGATAGATAGGAGATAGATAGATAGATAGATAGATAGATAGATAGATAGATAGGGGATAGATAGATAGATAGATAGATAGATTAGATAGATAGATATGAGAGATAGATAGATAGATAGATAGATTAGATAGATAGATAGTTAGATAGGAGATAGATAGATAGATAGATAGATAGATAGATAGATAGATAGATAGATAGATAGATAGATAGATAACTGGTCTTTGCATTTTATATTCTCAACTTTTTACATTGTTTTATTGGAGGGGGTCGTCTTCCGCACCCCTGCCAATCAATTGTGTGAACATTGTCCATCATTGCTTACCAACATCTGTAGTAGTTGTGCCTAGTTGACAGTAGTTTCATCCATTACAAGGTAATAGTACTGAGCTGTAATACCATGCATAACAACTTAGGGTAAAGAGACACGCTGCTGCGCCATCCGCACTCCAGGCCAATCCGCCGCTGTTTTAAGTTAATGTAGGGTAAGATTTATTGATTACTGCCTGTGACTTATTAGCTGTAGTGTTGTTTCACGTTATCACAATGCAAGTAACAAGTCACAGACAGCAGACAACACATGTGTCACTAGGTTAACTGAACACACCGATGGTTCAGGCTGAAGTACAACTGACATTGGGGCTCTTCACCTAATAAAAGAATAAATCTAGAGCCTTAAAAATTATTCAGAGGGTGTTCACACGCAGGATTTTGACACTGAATTTGGAGAAGAGTATCACTGTATCTTGCCATTATTGGGCAGGGCTCTTGACAAATTCCACATCAAATTCTGCACCTAGGAGCCCTGGCAGTATTCTATACTACGTTTTATAGATAGGTTCCTAGGAGTCCTAAGAGTATTCTACACTATGTTTTATAGATAGGTTCCTAGGAGCCCTAAGAGTTTTCTACACTATGTTTTATAGATAGGTTCCTAGGAGCCCTAAGAGTTTTCTACACTATGTTTTATAGATAGGTTCCTAGGAGTCCTGACAGTGTTATACACTATGTTTTATAGATAGGTTCCTAGGAGTCCTGACAGTGTTATACACTATGTTTTATAGATAGGTTCCTAGGAGCCCTGACAGTGTTATACACTATGTTTTAAAGATAGGTTGCTAGGAGCCCTGACAGTGTTATACACTATGTTTTATAAATAGGTTCCTAGGAGCCCTGACAGTGTTATACACTATGTTTTATAGATAGGTTCCTAGGAGCCCTAAGAGTGTTCTACACTATGTTTTCTAGATAGGTTTCTAGGAGCCCTGACAGTATTCTACACTATGTTTTATAGATAGGTTCCTAGGAGCCCTGACAGTATTCTACACTATGTTTTCTAGATAGGTTCCTAGGAGCCCTGACAGTATTCTACACTATGTTTTATAGATAGGTTCCTAGGAGCCCTGACAGTGTTATACACTATGTTTTCTAGATAGGTTCCTAGGAGCACTGACAGTGTTCTACACTATGTTTTATAGATAGGTTCCTAGGTGCCCTGACAGTATTCTACACTATGTTTTATAGATAGGTTCCTAGGAGCACTGACAGTGTTCTACACTATGTTTTATAGATAGGTTCCTAGGAGCCCTGACAGTATTTTACACTATGTTTTATAAATAGGTTCCTAGGAGCCCTGACAGTGTTATACACTATGTTTTATAGATAGGTTCCTAGGAGCCCTAAGAGTGTTCTACACTATGTTTTATAGATAGGTTCCTAGGAGCCCTGACAGTGTTCTACACTATGTTTTATAGATAGGTTCCTAGGAGCCCTGACAGTATTTTACACTATGTTTTATAGATAGGCTCCTAGGAGCCCTGACAGTGTCATACACTAATGTTTTATAGATAGGTTCCTAGGAGCCCTGACAGTATTTTACACTATGTTTTATAGATAGGCTCCTAGGAGCCCTGACAGTGTCATACACTAATGTTTTATAGATAGGTTCCTAATCACCCAATCCGCCAAACCCAAATACAAAACTAATCTAGTGACTTTCGCCCATCTCTAATTATATACTGTAACATTATAAGGGACATTACTGAAAATGTACATTTTTTATTGAAGTTTTTTCATTATTATTACTATAATTATTTATTATCTGGTATGGTGAATATTTCCGAAGCCATTTCTTAAATTTTGACATCTGACTTATCATCCTCCCTGACCTCATGCTGCAAAAATTCATTTATTCGAAAGGAAAATAGATGCAAAAAGCCGATTGTGGAAAGAGTCAAACGTTCCCTATGTCCAGGCAGCATGTATATCCGCCCGGAGGCTATTATGCAGCTTCCACAGCACAGATAACACTGTAGAGTCTACTCCAGGAATAGGAAAATCTTTTCAACTTTTCTTATTGCGAAAATTATCTTCAAGACAATTTCTAAGACCCAGAACTTCTGGCCAATTCTTTGCGTTCAAATTTCCATTTCACTGAACAGAAAGAAATCCTTAAGCTTATTATATTTTTTGGAGATAAGACCTTCAAATACGACAAAGTCTATATGTATCTGTATATTATAGCGCATTCACATTGAATTTGAAGTGTGCGCAGGTCAAATGTATCCACAGCGGCCCAGTCACACTACACAGACCACAAAAAGGGATAGTTTTGACCTTGTCGGAGCGAAATGTAACAGTTTTGATCCCCTTTTCTTGCACATCGGGAGGTGTCTGTCCACCTCCACGGATAAGGGACAGGTTTTGAGACCCCCTTCTAAAAGGAGAAGTAGTCCGTTCATGCTTCATTCATGTGAATGGTAGCACCAGAGATAGCTGAGTACTGTACTTCAGCTTCTGCCTGCAATTGACATGAATGGCGATGGACGCTGTGAGTTGTTGTTTTTTTAGCACAAAGTAACTATTACTGTAAGTGATATATTGGCCCCAGTTACAGGGTCTTGGTATACAGTACAGAGCTGATCTTAGTCCTCTAGGACTCAGAAACTACTGGACTTCCCAGCTTCAAGCCGATCACGTCAAGCCATTTTATGACAGGTTGTATAGCTGTATACACAGCACTCATTGACTTCTATGCATACAGAGATTGGAAAGGCAGGGAGGGTAAAAAAAATAGTCCTGACCTTCCCCTAGGGAGTTTGACTGGTACTGACCGCACAGAACAGAGCTTCTGCCTATATCCAAGGACCAGTGGCATAACTAGGAATGGAGGGGCCCCGTGGCAAACTTTTGACATGGGGCCCCCTCCGACTGACGCCAAAGACCCCGACCGACCACACACACACACACACACACACACACACACACATATTCCTGCGCTCTCTATTATTCCCCATAATGGCGCCTGTACACACTATTATGCCCCATAGTGGCCCCTGTACACAGTATTATGCCCCATAGTGGCCCCTGCACACAGTATTATGCCCCATAGTGGCCCCTGCACACAGTATTATGCCCCATAGTGGCCCCTGCACACAGTATTATGCCCCATAGTGGCCCCTGCACACAGTATTATCCCCCATAGTGGCCCCTGCACACAGTATTATGCCCCATAGTGGCCCCTGCACACAGTATTATGTCCCATAGTGGCCCCTGCACACAGTATTATGTCCCATAGTGGCCCCTGCACACAGTATTATCCCCCATAGTGGCCCCTGCACACAGTATTATGCCCCATAGTGACCCCTGCACACAGTATTATGTCCCATAGTGGCCCCTGCACACAGTATTATCCCCCATAGTGGCCCCTGCACACAGTATTATGCCCCATAGTGACCCCTGCACACAGTATTATGTCCCATAGTGGCCCCTGCACACAGTATTATGCCCCATAGTGACCCCTGCACACAGTATTATGTCCCATAGTGGCCCCTGCACACAGTATTATGCCCCATAGTGACCCCTGCACACAGTATTATGTCCCATAGTGGCCCCTGCACACAGTATTATGCCCCATAGTGACCCCTGCACACAGTATTATGTCCCATAGTGGCCCCTGCACACAGTATTATGCCCCATAGTGGCCCCTGCACACAGTATTATGTCCCATAGTGGCCCCTGCACACAGTATTATGCCCCATAGTGACCCCTGCACACAGTATTATGTCCCATAATGGCCCCTGCACACAGTATTATGCCCCATAGTGACCCCTGCACACAGGATTATGTCCCACTGTGGACACCCATGAACAATTATTATACTCTGGGGTCTTTTCAGACCCCATAGTATAATAATTGGAGACCCAGGGGGGATAAAAACATATAAAAACACTATTACTTACCTGTGATGTTGTTATAAGTATGTTCTGTATGTTCTGTTCTGCTTACTTATTCTGCTTTGTCTGCCTAGCAACAGTGAGGTAGTAATGGAGGAGGAGCTGAGCTTAGGGGGAGGAGTTGTTAGACAGGGAGCCATGATGGAGCATGGAATAAAGTGTTCTGATCTACAAGAGTAACCATCTCATAGTGGACGTATTCCAGAAGACCTCCATCCTCACTACAACACTACAATTGGTGACGAGGATTAAGAATCATCAGCTAAAGGTATTTCACTGCTACAGAAAACTGTTTACAAGACTGCAATCCTAGCACCAGCCATGGCCTGCTTACCCTCCTTTGCTGTATTTGATGTGCACCAGCCCCAAGCAAACTTAGCAGCCTGCTGGAATAAATGGCTGAAACGCTTTGAGATATTCCTGCAAGCAATGAACATTACTGATAATGCAAGAAAGAAAGCCATGTTATTACACTATGCAGGGGAGCAAGTCTATGATATCTTCACAACTCTGCCCAATACAGGGGAGGGCAGTGACTATGAGCTAAGCAAAGCAGCACTAACTAAGCATTTCTCTCCATACATAAATGCAGCTTTTGAAATTTTCAAGTTTAGACAGTCAAAACAGTCAGCAACAGAAACCATTGATGAATATCATGTCCGCTTAAGACAACTTGCAGCTTACTGTGAATTTGCAGATATAGACAAGGAAATTCTGATGCAAATCATACAAGGTTGTGTGTCCTCTAAGTTAAGGAGACAAGCACTCAGAGATTCCACCATGACTTTAGCAAAGCTACTGGACATTGCACGTATTCATGATGCAGCAGAGAATCAAGCTAAACTTATAGAGAACACAGACTGTATACTAGAGCAGCCATCTTCTGTAGCAAAGCTCACTCAGAAGCCACATGTGCCTCACACACAGGCTGCAGCCTGCTACAACTGTGGAGGTCCTTATCCTCATCAGAAACCATGCCCAGCAAAGGGAGGAACTTGTCATAACTGTGGGAAACAAAATCACTTTGCAAAAGTCTGCAGATCAAAATCACAATCTTCTCTCTCTGCTAAACAAGCCTTGCCACAGAAAGTTCAGGCAGTGCAGTCAGTGCCCCCTGCGGATGAGCCCGGCAGCACCTACTTATTCTCAGTGACTGAGGGGTCTCGCAATGTGCATGCAATGTCTAATCCCAAACAAGTCATCTTAATACATGGCAATCCGGTGGAGACACTGGTAGATACAGGGGCGTCTGTCAATGTTATTAGTCATGCCACTTATAGCCAGCTAAAGAACAAACCTGCTTTGCAATGTACTAACCTGAAGATATATCCTTATGGTTCAGCTACTGCATTACCCCTATGTGGCAAATTTCAGGCATTACTAACGGCTGAAGGGAAATCCATCACAGACACTTTCTATGTAGTGGAGTGTTCTGCAGACACTCTTCTTAGCTGCAATAGTGCGGTATCTCTGGGCCTAGTGAAACTGGCAAACAGCATAACACACTCCTCTGTCCAAGCTATTATGCAGAAATATCCTCAACTCTTTCAAGGCATAGGAAAGCTGAAAGACTTTCAAGTGAAATTACACATTGACCAGTCAGTCCAGCCGTCAGTTCAACCTCACAGGCGCATCCCATTCCATGTCCGCAAGCTAGTGGAGAAAGAGCTACAAGACCTTGAGACAGATGATGTTATTGAACGTGTCGAGGGCCCAACTCCCTGGGTCTCACCAATTGTTGTTGCGCCTAAACCTAAGCAGCCTGGTAAAATCAGGTTATGTGTGGATATGCGACATGCCAATCGAGCCATTCAAAGAGAAAGGCACATTACGCCTACCATTGATGATATTCTCACAGATCTAAATGGTGCAAAAGTATTCTCAAAAATTGATCTAAAATCTGGTTATCATCAGCTTGAATTGCATCCAGACTCCAGATATATCACAACTTTTAGCACTCATGTCGGTCTAAGAAGGTTCAAGAGGCTGAATTTTGGCATTTCATCGGCTGCAGAAATCTTTCAGAATGTTATCAGGCAGGTTCTTTCAGGAATACCTGGAGTCCTCAATGTTAGTGATGACATCCTTATCTTTGGCACAACCCAAGAGGAACATGACAATCACCTAGAACAAGTCTTTCAGAGACTGCAAACCTGCAATTTAACTGTTAATCCATCAAAATGCGAGTTCAACAAGACGTCATTGAATTTTTTTGGCTACATTTTTTCTGAAAATGGTGTTTCTGCAGACCCTGAGAAAGTAGCAGCCATAACCTCTGCTAGCCAGCCACAAAATGTCTCAGATGTTCGAAGTTTTCTTGGTCTGGTCACATACTGTGGACGATTCATACCTGATCTGGCTACTGTTTCTGAACCCCTACGACAACTCACTAAAAATGATACTCCTTGGTCATGGACAGTTGAACATCAATCAGCATTTGACACACTTAAGTCCAGTCTTTCTAGTGACACGGTCATGGCCTATTTTGACCCACTAAAGTCTACTGAGCTCACTGTGGATGCCAGTCCTGTAGGCCTTGGTGCAATTTTAACTCAGGTGTCCAAAACTGGCAGTATCTCCACAGTCTCCTATGCGAGCAAGGCTTTAACAGAAACGGAACAGCGCTATTCTCAAACTGAGAGGGAAGCTCTCGCAGTTGTATGGGGATGCCTTCATTTTCATCTTTACCTCTTTGGTTGTCCATTCACAGTGGTCAGTGATCATAAACCACTCATTCCAATCTTCAATAAACATTCATCAAAGCCACCCCCACGACTTGAACGCTGGCTACTCCGCCTGCAGAACTATCGCTTTCACTTGAGATATGAGGCAGGAGCTGGGAACCCTGCAGACTATTTTTCAAGACACCCTTCACCACAGTCTACCAAAGATGACTTGCCTGCCACTGTCTTAGCTGAGGAGCATGTAAATTTCATTGTTACACACTCTGTGCCAAGAGCAATGACCCTCGAAGAAATTAAACATGCGGTGGATTCTGATCCCCAACTTCAGTTGGTAATTGACACTGTTCGGTCTAAGAACTGGAACTCTTTTCTAGCTGACACTCGTCTTCAACCGCAGGGCCAAACAGCATATTTACAGGCCTTCTTTAATGCAAGACACTCTCTTTCTGTATCTGACTCAAACATACTACTACGTGACAACCGCCTGGTCATTCCTCAGAAACTTCAGAGTAGAGTGATCGATCTGGCCCATGAGGCCCATCAAGGTATAGTTAAAACAAAGCAATTACTCAGGGAGAAAGTATGGTTTCCTGGACTAGATAAACAAGTGGAAGCACTTATTGCCACATGTATACCTTGCCAAGCAACTACGGTGGACCATAGCCGAGCACCAGTACAAATGACACCTCTGCCAGACAATCCATGGACTGCTGTGAGTATCTCCGGCTCCGCTGCAGTCCTCGGTGGTGTCGGCCATCTTCAATGAAGTCCGGGATGTCACAAGACCCTGGACGTCACATGACTGCATCCCTGCTCATGTGACGTCAGGGAGCATCCCGAAGTAGGCCCAAACCTGCCCAGAGCACGGAAAGGTAACTAACACATTTTGTTACGTGCCGTTACCTCCGCTGGACCTCCTATTATTATACTCAGGGGCCTGAAAAGACCCCCGAGTATAATAATGATGTTTGTGGGGCCCGCGGTGTCACTTACCGATCCCAACCACTGCCAGGATCAGTAACTAAATAGGGCCCATTACTGGCTGGAGTAACTCCAGCTGGTAACGGCCTATTAAGAAAAGTTAAAAAAAAGCAGCGGTAGCGGCTGTTGCCGGGCCCCTAATGCCCCGGGCCCTGTGGCAGCCGCTACCCCTGCTGTCCCAGTAGTTACGCCACTGCCAAGGACCAGATATATAACTAGGCTCCACAGAGACTGGACCCCATAGCAAACCTTTCAATGCCGTCCCTTCCTCCCAACCTTGGAGAGGCCTTCACAGGGTCATTCGAGAATAGCATTTTGTGGCAAAAGTAGGAGTGGCATTTTAAAGGGGCGTGGCCTTTATAAAATATACTTAGACCCGATATAACAATATTGCTAACTACAATTAATTATTTTTATTTACGCCGTTTAGGGATAAAACATTGTGTGAATTTTATTGAGTATTTCGTAAAGGTTATGGTGACACCAGCTACGACTATGCTATTTCCTATGTTTTGTATTAAAATTAGAGATGAGCGAGTATTGTTCGGATCAGCCGATCTGAACAGCACGCTCACATAGAAATGAATGGACGTAGCCGGCACGCGGGGGGTTAAGCGGCCGGCCGGCATCAAAGCGGAAGTACCAGGTGCATCCATTCATTTCTATGGAGCGTGCTGTTCGGATCGGCTGATCCGAACAGTACTCGCTCATCTCTAATTAAAATGGCTTTCTTGTCCTTTCGTTTCCTACCAAGATGTTTTAGTAATTTCTAAAATATTTAATCTCGTTTCAGAAAAATTATTAGAACATATGTTAAGCTTTATTCTACCTATTTTCTCCTTAGTTGTGTCGCCATGATGATACGTGAAAAGCTGTCGCTCTACGGCTGGAGCCACTGATTCTATTACTCTTAATAGAAGGTTTTCTGTTAGTAATAGTAAGCGCACAATAGATAGTGAAATAAAACCTCCCATAGTGAATAATGGAGGCAGTGGCTCGAGCAGTAGGGTGTGTACTTACTATGAAAATTGTGCTACACATCCTCCAACCACTGGCGTAAAGGTGTGCTTGTCAGGATGTGTTCAGGCCACCTCTCACTGTCGCTGCTATGGTGGTTGTAACACCCTTGCCAGGCACTCTTCTGGTCAAGGGTCCTTCATAGACTGGCAATCCCAAGTAACACCATAGCTCAGTTGTCTGTCACAACAATGAGATGGCAGATGACCAACCCACATGGTCTACAGCTTTGGTAAAACTTGCCATTCCCAGATGAGCCCCACTTCACTTCACAGTCCCACTAGACACCTGACGTCTTCCATGTGCATCACACCTCACTTTAGGAGTACAAAGTAGCAGGGGTGAACCTAGCCTTTTTGCCGCCTGAGGCGGACGAGAGAAAACAGCATCTGACTCCTTTTTATGGCCCCCACAAAGGACATAACTCCATTTTTATGGTATATGACCCCCTTATTTATGGCTCCCACATGGTATATGACCCCCCTTATTTATGGCCCCCACATGGTATATGACCACCTTATTTATGGCGCCCACATGGTATATGACCCCCTTATTTATGGCCCCCACATGGTATATCACCACCTTATTTATGGCCCCCACATGGTATATGACCACCTTATTTATGGCCCCCACATGGTATATGACCCCCTTATTTATGGCCCCCACATGGTATATGACACCCTTATTTATGGCCCCCCACATGGTATATGACACCCTTTTTATGGCCCCCACATGGTATATGACCCCCTTATTTATGGCCCCCACATGGTATATGACCCCCTTATTTATGGCCCCCACATGTTATATGACCCCCTTATTTATGGCCCCCACATGGTATATGACCACCTTATTTATGGCCCCCACATGGTATATGACCCCCCCTTATTTATGGCCCCCACATGGTATATGACCCCCCTTATTTATGGCCCCCACATGGTATATGACCCCCTTATTTATGGCCCCCACATAGTATATGACCCCCCTTATTTATGGCCCCCACATGGTATATGACCCCTTATTTATGGCCTTCACATGGTATATGACCCCCTTATTTATGGCCCTCACATGGTATATGACCCCCTTATTTATGGCCCCCACATGGTATATGATCCCCTTTTTCCCCCCTACCTCCACACAGACTAGTGGCCAATAATTTTAATTCACCTGTCCACACTGCAAACATGGCTGCAATCTGCTGCCACCTCCAGGGTGTGCTATATGTGATGCTGAAGAGTGTCGGGGCGCTGTGTGTAGCATCCTCGATTTCCTCGGCATCGTAACATAGGTTTAGTGCCACCTAGAGGAGGCAGCAGAGGGTGGCCAGGACAGGCACGTGGACAGGTGAGTGAAGAACCGGCAGGAGCAACATGGTGGCTCAGTGGTTAGCACTGCAGCCTTACAGCACTGGAGTTCTGGGTTTGAATCCCGCCAGGAACAACATCTGCAAGAAGTTTGTATGTTCTCCCCATGTTTGCATGGATTTCCCATTCTTCAAAGACATACTGATAGGAGAAAAAAAATAAATAAATGTGCATTGTGATCCCTATATGGGGCGCACAATCTACATTAAAAAAAACACAATAAGTGGTTAAAAAAATGCTGTTTCCCAGTTCATTCCATGTGATGCCGCCTGAGGTTGTGTCCCTGCAGCTGCCACTTGGTTCAGACAATATGTGTCACCCAGAATGTCTTGGCATTTCACCTTTGACACGTGCATCGTAGGTTTGGCATCACTGGATTAGTACAACGGACAGCAAATGATAGTGTGAACCTAGCGCCAAAAGCACGTGCAAAGATTGGAATTTTTAACTCTTTAATCCCAGCACACAGCATACGGGAAACAGTACAGGGTATCCACACGCCTGCACCTGTAATGCAAGGGGCCAATGGTGCATAACATGGAGCCACTGCACTTCTCACCTATAAGGTAAGGGGCTGCGCTTCATGGTTCGGAGCAGTTTACCCCACTCAACCTCCTACAAATAGACTCAGCTCTGCTACCTCTGCCAAGGGCACTTTCCTCCAGTCCTGCTGCCATTATGAGCCTTGCCGCATTTCTACGTCCTCCTCCTCTTGATGCACAATATGACAGATAAGATTCAGAAATCCCCTCATTACAGAGTGCGCGCTTCTGTGCTGGCAGGACACTACGGCTCGGCACCTGAGGCAATTAAAGCAATTAGTAATTTCACCGGTAAAATGCGGCTTTGCTTTCAAAGTGACGCTGCGGGCAGACAGATAAGACTTGTATCACGATGGAACTGGAGACCCGACTTCAGGGAGAGAGCTGTTCTGGGTAGGGAACCTGTCTGCCAAGTAATTGATTTCTCTTAGAATTACTCAAGGTCTGCATAATGAAGGAGAAACGTAGCGATGGCCACGTTCTCATTGTATTTTCCCTTTGGTTACATCCATTTGTAACAATTCTGCAGCAGGTGATTGGGGACAGTAGACCGAGCGCCACATCGGAACGGGAGATGCGGATTCACTAGACAAGTCAATACGGAGGCAGTGAGTAAGTTTTAGACACATGAATATGGAGGATCTATTTTTGACTGTTGTTGCGCTTCTGTTTTGCACCTATTCCATGTCCGTTTTTATGTTTTCGATGGCCGAGTGTCATTTGTTTTGCATTACTTTTTAATGGACCATTGAATACAGATGAATTTCTTTCGTCTTTTTTTATTGATCCTACCCACTGATCCAATAATCCAATAATCCCAATAAGAGAGATGCGAGATGATCAGCTTTGAAAAAAACATCATTTTGTGATACTCTGTTGGGCGTTGTTTATGGTCTATGTGTCTCTATGTGGCCACCCAGTGGCTAAGTTGAGAATTGCAACCAGTCAAGATATTTACCAACATGTTGCAATATTATATAGAATTTGTATAGTGAGAGAATTTGTGGATAGATAAGAGTACCTTATACTTCTCGCAGTTGTTGTGTTTGCTATAGTTGTATCCCATCTGAGATAACCTACACATACTGTTTGTTAGTCTCCATTTACACCTACATCAGAAACTCCATTGATGATTGCATTGTTTTTTGCTGGCAGAAATGTTACAGCATGCAGCAGTTTTCCCCAACGAAATGACAGACCCCTCAACGGAATCAGGGAACCCCCTTTATGGGTCATTGGGATCCTTTGGGTGCTGCTGATTTACATTGTTGTGCCTAAATGGGAAGCATAGTTGTGGTTGGGACTCCATGTAGTACCCCGGGCCAAAAAAATGCTGCAGAAAAGACCAAGTCGTGTGCGCTGTCCCTTTAAACAGCCATATTGTTCGTCAATTGGGAATAATGTCAATATCACACTCTCTATAGTGATTTCGATCACCAATCGGGATCTGATCTTTCCCGATCGCTCAATCCTATTAATACATCAGATAACCTCTGACCTCTATCCTGCCGGAAAAGATCGAGATTTGAATTCCGATTGCGATCGTGAAATTTACTCGATCGCCAATCGGAATCCGATCTTTTCCGATTCCAATCGCTCAACCCTACTACTAAACCACTCTTATCATTACCCCAACTACAAGTTGCTTAAACTGCTGTGGGTTAATAGGTAGAAAAAAATCAGATTTGGAACAATTGACCAGCTGAGTAGAACATTTACACAAAAACTTTCCTATGCTTATAACACAGCTCACAGCAGCCGAAGAGACACTCCTGACAGTGAGGGCATCATATGGGAGCATTATGTTATGTGGGTGCATAAGAGAGCATTATACTATGTGAGGGCATAAGGGAGCATTATACTATGTGAGGGCATAAGGGAGCATTATACTATGTGAGGGCATAAGGGAGCATTATACTATGTGAGGGCATAAGGGAGCATTATACTATGTGGGGGCATAAGGGAGCATTATACTATGTGGGGGCATAAGGGAGCATTATACTATGTGGGGGCATAAGGGAGCATTATACTATATGGGGGCATAATGGAGCATTATACTATGTGGGGGCATAAGGGAGCATTATACTATGTGGGGGCATAAGGGAGCATTATACTATATGGGGGCATAATGGAGCATTATACTATGTGGGGGCATAAGGGAGCATTATACTACGTGAGGGCATAAGGGAGCATTATACTATGTGGGGGCATGAGGGAGCATTATACTATGTGAGGGCATAAGGGAGCATTATACTATGTGGGTGCATAAGGGAACATTATACTATGTGAGGGCATAAGGAAGCATTATACTATGTTGAAGGCATAAGGGAGCATTATACTATGTGAGAGCATAAGGGAGCATTATACTATGTGAGGGCATAAGGCAGCATTATACTATGTGAGGGCATAAGTGGCATTGTACTATGTAAGGGCATAAGTGGCATTGTACTATGTGGAGTACCATGTAAGAGCATTATACTATGTGGGGGTATTATACTATGTTGGGGCTGTAGGGTCATAAGTGGACATTATACTATGTGAGGGCATAAGGGAGCATTATACTATGTGAGAGCATAAGGGAACATTATACTATGTGAGGGCATAAGTGGCATTGTACTATGTGGAGTACCATGTAGGAGCATGATACTATGTGAGGGCTGTGGTGTCATAAGTGGACATTATACTATGTAGAGGCATAAAGGAGTATTACACTGTGCGGGGGGCATTGTGCTGAACTATGATTTGCACTGCAAAGGGGATCACTAAGTCTCAAGATGGTACAATCCTGGAGCAGGTCCTTCTAGCATTGTATTACATATTATACATAGAAGAACGCTCTTCTTATTTCTCGCTCGGATGTGTCACATACAAGTGCAGGGATGTAGCAGGAGTAGCAGCTGCTAATAATATGATCACACTTTCCATTTCTATTATATTCAGTGCTGCAAAAAAATAAAAATTCAGCAAACACCTACTTAGATGTGCTGCTAGGTTTTTACAGGGATTGCTCCTGTTTGCACAGGCTTGCAAATGGTTGAATGCGTCAAGAAAGTGAAAATTGCTAGGGTTGAGTGATTTTTGTGAATCAAATTGGTAAAACGGTAACAAATAGGGAAAGTGAATGAAATGTGCGGAGAACTGCTCTTGTTCTATCAGTATGTGCTGGCGTCGCTTCCTATGGCAGCTCCTTACCTTGTCTCCTCTTGTCAGCCATTATACACTGGACATTCTGTTTGCCATTCATGTTACCGCTGCAACCAATCGCAGACCTCAGTCATGTTTCCCATACCCTACACAACAATCCTATATGGACAGCCTAAATAATGAAGAGAATGCAGTGGTCAAATCAGAAGCACATCCCCTTCATACAGTCAGAAACTAGGAGGGATATTGAATTCTTGTTGATTCTTCAAGAGGACCTCTCACCACTTCCAAGTCCAGCTCTTTAATAGCTGCCGCTCCACTAATTCTGGCACAGTTGGAATGTTTTCTCTAGCCCCTACCATTCCTGAGCAATCAGTGCTGTTAGTTTTGGTCCCTGATATATTATTTAGGCTCTGTACTGTCAGGAGGGCGGTGTCAGGAAGGGGCAAAGAAGGGCGGTGATTCTGAGCTCTGACATTGGCCTCCTCTGATTGGAGCTTCGAATCACACCCCCTGCCTGACACCGCCCACTGACATTACAGAGCTTAAATAGCACATCAGAGACCAAAAGTATCTGCATTGATTGTTCAGGAATGGCGGGGGCTACAGAAAAAAAGAGAAAAATCCTGCACAGAAGATTCAGTATAAAACTGGCAGAAACCCAATGCACACCAGGTGGTCCCCATTAAAATCTATGGGGTCTGTGGTAGAGATGAGCGAACACTAAAATGTCCGAGGTTCGAAATCCGACTCGAACAGCCGCACACTGTTTGGCTGTTCGAACGGATTTCGAACCCCATTATAGTCTATGGGGGGAAATGCTCGTTTCAGGGGTACGCAAAATTTGATAACATTATACTTACCAAGTCCACGAGTGAGGGTCGGGCTGGATTCCCATTGAAGTCTTCTCCTGGAGTAGTGTCCCCACAGCGTCTTCCAGCTGGAATTCACTCTGCCTAGGTATCGGGCCGACGCCTGAGCAGAGCCGACTGCGCATGCGCCGGATGCCTAGGCAGAGTGAATTCCACCCAGAAGAAGATGCGGGGACGCAGCGCGGAGAAGACTTCGGAAAGGTAAGAGAAGAACCAGCGTTGATTGGCAGAATGTATAGCATTCTGCCAATCAACGCTGGTTCTGCTTCGAACCTTAAACTTCGAACAGCTAGTAGTGTTCGATCAAGTACAAGAATTTCGAATACCGTAGTATTCGATCGAACACCTACTCGCTCATCTCTAGTCTGTGGATGTCTGTAGGTAACCGCTGTTTTAGCGGTCCGGCTCTTCGTTGTTTGGGTTCCTCGGTGGAGATGTGAACCTTGCCTGACTGCGATATGATTTGGCAAATAATTCAGATTTGAAGGTATCCAGATCCATAACACAGGATTATGGCCTTAGGATTAGGCCTCTTGCAGATGACCGTGGCCGTGGTCAGTGTGCTATTTATTAGAGATGAGCGAGTACTATTCGAAACGGCCGTTTCGAATAGCACGCCCCCATAGGTATGAATGGAAGCGGCCAGCACACAGACTTTACTGGCGGCCGGCCGCTTAACCCCCTGCGTGCCGGCTGCGTCCATTCATTCCTATGGGGGCGTGCTATTCGAAACGGCCGTTTCGAATAGTACTCGCTCATCTCTACTATTCATGTATTTCACAGATAGCACACTGGCCTAGGCACACGTACGGGCCAATGCTCCAGGGTGCAAAATATAGTACAGATCCTATCCCTGTCCTATTTTGCGGCCTGTGCTTCTGTGGCTCCTATTCATTTAATTAAAGGAGCCGCGGGAGTATGATCAATGCAGGGGCGACACACTGGGAACATTTTTGTGTCCCCCGTGCTTTTAATTCATGACAGTCTGGTTGCAGCAAGGACCCCAAAATGTATTTATTTTTTATATAATTTTTTCAAAAAACTTTAAAATAAACACCAAAATACAAGAACAAAATCAGAGCCCGCACCAAGTCACGCGGTTCCGTACACATCCGAGATACCAAACAACGCGACCTGCAGAGCCGGCTCTGATTCCTTTAATGACTCCGCATAAAAAGTGACTTACACTCCATTAAGTTCATTACAAAGACTCACAACATGCCCCAAATTTAGAGCTGTGTAACAAGAGCCTAGACAGGGGGGTGTACGACACCAAGACGATTATGCAGTAACTAATCGCGCAGTTTTCAACTACTTTAATTAAAAAGCAAAATATTACAAATGTGGCCAATTGTGCGAAAATTCGGAAGAATCCGAGTTTGGCTCATTGTTTATGGAAATCGTGTGTAGTTACGATATAAAGTGATATCCTTAAACTGATGTAGCAGAGCTGGATTTGTGCAGAGGTGGTAGATTTGTTCTTTGTGCATCAAAATTAGACGTTTCGATCCATTTAATTTCCGGTTGAACTGCCGTGCCTAAAACTTTTGCACAATATTGCAAATCCAATCATTTATAAAATTTGCTAAAATATTTTTAATTTCAATTTATATTATGAATTTTTTTCTATATACTCAAGCTGCTTGTTCCTCGGTCGCCGAGTGATGAATATTCCGCCTTTCTAGTAAATAGGGGAATGTGTTTTTGGTCTGTTGTCAGATTAATGTTGTCTGTTGCTGTCTTTGAAGTTTTGCGGGAGGCTCGGAACGCCGTCGCTCTAATTTACGGCGCCCCATCAAGGTCCTCTCTAATGATTCCCAAATGCTCCATAAGTTACAGGAAGTCAAAATATGTCATAAAAGCCGAACATCTCCAAAGTAAGAAAGGGGAGATTAATTTTTATTTAAAACATGTGTCGAGGATCCAAGAAAACAGCCCCTTCAGCTTCACCTATTGGAAATAACCGTAAAGGGACTTAATGCGGAACAAATTAATTTTTACAACATGCGGCGCGGCAGCCGCCATCACCCATATCATTAGCACAGTCTCTGTGCGTGCGGGAGCCGCGTATAGCGGAGAGATGTAAACTATACGCTATGGCTACAAGCGGCCAGGACATGCTAGAGAGGCCCGGATCACTGGAGTAAGGATATAAATATCATAATACACACCTCAGCTGCTGCAGAACCTCATAATACACACCTCAGCTGCTGCAGAACATCATAATACACACCTCAGCTGCTGCAGAACATCATAATACACACCTCAGCTGCTGCAGAACCTCATAATACAAACCTCAGCTGCTACAGAACATCATAATATACACCTCAGCTGCTGCAGAACCTCATAATACGCACCTCAGCTGCTGCAGAACCTCATAATACACACCTCAGCTGCTGCAGAACCTCATAATACACACCTCAGCTCCTGCAGAACATTATAATATTCAACTCAGCTGCTGTAGAACATCATAATACACACCTCAGCTGCTGCAGAAACTCATAATACACACCTCAGCTGCTGCAGAACCTCATAATACACACCTCAGCTGCTGCAGAACATCATAATACACACCTCAGCTGCTGTAGAACCTCATAATACACCTCAGCTGCTGCAGAACATCATAATACACACCTCAGCTGCTGCAGAACATCATAATACACACCTCAGCTGCTGAAGAACCTCATAATACATACCTCAGCTGCTGCAGAACATCATAATACACACCTCAGCTGCTGTAGAACCTCATAATACACCTCAGCTGCTGCAGAACATCATAATACACACCTCAGCTGCTGCAGAACATCATAATACACACCTCAGCTGCTGAAGAACCTCATAATACATACCTCAGCTGCTGCAGAACATCATAATACACACCTCAGCTGCTGTAGAACCTCATAATACACCTCAGCTGCTGCAGAACATCATAATATTCACCTCAGTTGCTGCAGAACCTCATAATACACATCTCAGCTGCTGCAGAACCTCATAATACATCTCAGCTGCTGAAGAACCTCATAATACACACCTCAGCTGCTGCAGAACATCATAATACATCTCAGCTGCTGAAGAACCTCATAATACACACCTCAGCTGCTGTAGAACCTCATAATATACACCTCAGCTGCTGCAGAACATCATAATATACACCTCAGCTGCTGCAGAACATCATAATACATCTCAGCTGCTGCAGAACCTCATAATACACACCTCAGCTGCTGCAGAACCTCATAATACACACCTCAGCTGCTGCAGAACATCATAATACATCTCAGCTGCTGCAGAACATCATAATACACACCTCAGCTGCTGCAGAACATCATAATACACACCTCAGCTGCTGCAGAACATCATAATACACACCTCAGCTGCTGTAGAACCTCATAATACACCTCAGCTGCTGCAGAACATTATAATATACACCTCAGCTGCTGCAGAACATCATAATATACACCTCAGCTGCTGCAGAACCTCATAATACATACCTCAGCTGCTGTAGAACCTCATAATGCACACCTCAGCTGCTGCAGAACCTCATAATACATACCTCAGCTGCTGCAGAACCTCATAATACACACCTCAGCTGCTGTAGAACCTCATAATACATACCTCAGCTGCTGCAGAACATCATAATATTCAACTCAGCTGCTGCAGAACCTCATAATACATACCTCAGCTGCTGCAGAACCTCATAATACACACCTCAGCTGCTGTAGAACCTCATAATACATACCTCAGCTGCTGCAGAACATCATAATATTCAACTCAGCTGCTGCAGAACATCATAATACATCTCAGCTGCTGAAGAACCTCATAATACACACCTCAGCTGCTGCAGAACATCATAATACACACCTCAGCTGCTGCAGAACATCATAATATACACCTCAGCTGCTGCAGAACATCATAATACACACCTCAGCTGCTGCTGAATACTACAATACCCACCTCAGCTGCTGCAGAACATCATGATACACACCTCAGCTGCTGCAGAACCTCATAATACACACCTCAGCTGCTGCAGAACCTCATAATACACACCTCAGCTGCGGCAGACATCATAATACACACCTCAGCTGCTGCAGAACATCATATTACACACCTCAGCTGCTGCAGAACCTCATAATACACACCTCAGCTGCGGCAGACATCATAATACACACCTCAGCTGCTGCAGAACATTATACTACACACCTCAGCTGCTGCAGAACATCATCCTTTTTTGCTGGGTAAGTTGTAGTTTCTATTGATATCATTATGGGGAAGGTCTGATGTTTTCAATGATTTTTATCCCATTCTAATCTAATCACCCACATCATACACTGTAATACTAATGCATTGCAGTATATTGTAAAATCCATTGACTTCTATTAGAGCCACAGTAATAACAGGCCTGGGAACTTCTGCTCACTTCTCCCCCTTACCCTCTCCATAGACATCTATAGACATCTGAGTCATGTGAGAAGTTTCAGACTTATAGTTTAGTGGGGTAGGAAGGAAAACAGCCCCATAAGATATCATATAAAGTTTCTTATAACTTCCTTAACTATTCATTGATTCAAAGTTTAGAAGAAGGTATTGACCATGTAACACAACTTGCAGAAAAGTAAGAGTGGACATATGTGAATATCTCGGTGTAAGGTTTTACCTATCTATAAGCAGCCTCCTCCTATCCCAAATCTGTACCAAACATACTTTTATTGAAAGAGAAGTTTCATCGTACATAAAGTACACATAGAAAGCTTTCGGTCAGCCGGCCTCGCTCCTTCACAACTCATTTCCTATCTGGAGAAGAAATATTTATGGAACTATTTATAGACGATGCATGATATTTTTTGGTTTCCTTACAAAGTTGTGGAAAATGGAATAAGACAAGCTTTAATCCAAAACACACATATTAGTCAAAGTCTTCAAAACATACAGAATAGTCAAAGGACCTCAGTGGGACGTACAACAGACCCATATGTTGTATAAGTCCAGTTCTAAAATAGTTGAGATGCTGTGTAATATGCAAAGAAAACAAGAATACAATAATATGGAAATGTAACATAAGCATATTGTATTCACAATAGAACATAGAACAGATATCAGAAGGTGAAAGTTACACAGGAGAACATAGAACAGATATCAGAAGGTGAAAGCTACACAAAATAACATAATAAATGTATCAGTAGGTGAAAGTTACACAACAGAACATAGAACGCACACCAGAAAGTGAAAGTTACATAAAATAACAGAAAACATATCAGTAGGTGAAAGTTACACAATTGAACATAGAACACAGATCAGAAGGTGAAAGCTACATAAAATAACATAGAAAATGTATCAGTAGGTGAAAGTTACACAATAAAACATAGAACACATATCAGAAGGTGAAAGTTACAATATAGAACATAGAACACATGTTGGAAGGTGAAAGTTACACAGGAGAACATAGAACACAGATCAGAAGGTGAAAGTTACACAGAAGAACATAGAACACAGATCAGAAGATGAAAGCTACATAAAATAACATAGAAAAGGTATCAGTAGGTGAAATTTACAATATAGAACATAGAACACATATTGGAAGGTGAAAGTTACACAGGAGAACATAGAACAGATATCAGAAGGTGAAAGTTACACAGGAGAACATAAAACACAGATCAGAAGGTGAAAGCTACATAAAATAACATAGAAAACGGGAAGCTAGGGGAAGCCTGATGAAGTGCATTTAGCACGAAACGGTCGTCGCTTCATTTCTTCTACATTCCATCTACCCTACCCCCGTCTGTAAATGCTGTTCAAGTGCCTATTTTTATGGAAGATTATTAAAGTTTGGTGAATTTTACTACTGGCTGGTGAGTGCCCTGATTTTTTTCTATTTTTTTTTGCACTATATTGGACTATTTGTTTAACAGTGAGCACCACCTGAATGCCAGATCATCTAGTTTGAGATCCAGTGATTTGGTGTATGTTCACACTCACAGAACGGTGCTGCTGCTTTTGAACTTTTTTGCATAACATAGAAAACGTATCAGAAGGTGAAAGTTACACAAAAGAACATAGAACACAGATCAGAAGGTGAAAGTTACACAGGAGAACATAGAACACAGATCAGAAGGTGAAAGTTACAGAAGCAGGACATAGAACACGTCAGAAGGTGAAAGTTACAGTGTTACTCACCTCTTCGGGCTTCTTCTATGACAAGAAGTGAGTAACACTGTTTTATATTTTTAATCACCTCCTCTGGACCTCTGCTTATTATACTCTGGGGCTTAAGGTTTGCCCAACAAATACTCTAGAGCAGTGGCCCTGCTTTCCAATCCCCAATTCTGCCCACGACAAACTCCACTTCTCTCTTTTGCCTCCAGGAGGTCCCGTTTGCAGCAATGAATAGTGTCACTGATGTGATGTGCGATGCACAGGGCCCCTTGGAGGGCTAAAGGGATAGCGGAGGCCATAGGAGTGAGTTGGCAAGTAATGTCCATTACAAACCACCTAGTTTATTATTACATAGACAACTAAAAAAGTTTGTGAACCCTCTGAAACATATAGAATTTCTACCTAATCTTTATCTAAAGCGTAAAACTTTTAGACCAGAATGGAAATATTAATAATGTAGTGAACATATCACTGCATAACTAGGTAGGAAGGCAAGCGCTGTAGGTAAAGGTGCTAACCCTTGTGGGAGCGGCAGTATAATGGAAGCCATAGTAGTCACCGATGTTACCAAGTAACATGCATAAATTAGGAAATAGAAGAGTGTCATTTTAACAGCTTGACAGAAATGAAACACATAAGAAGTAGAGATGAGCGAACGGCGTTCGATCGAATTGATATTCGATCGAATATCAGGCTGTTCGAGGTATTCGATTACAATCGAATACCACGAGGCAAACGCACTAAAAATTCGTATCCCCTCCCACCTTCCCTGGCGCTTTTTTTGCACCAATAACTGTGCAGGGGAGGTGGGACAGGAACTACGACAACGGAGGCATCGAAAAAAAATCGGAAAATTGGCTGGCTAATTCAGGTGACCTCCAATTTATATGAACAGTGGATTTAATATCCGGGTCATATGAGACTGTGAACTACGTGACTGTGAGACAGGGATAGATGTACAGGCAGGGTTAGCTAGGGATTACCTTTATTTAGGTGGGAATGTCACTCACCCAGCTCTTTGGGGCTCTATCTGGTCGGGATCCCTGTCAGTTTGGATATGCGGGAACTCACTTTTTCCCATAGGAATGCATTGACCGGCGTGGATTGGCCTTATGCCATACAGAGTACAGCATTCCGCCAATCAACGCTGGTTCTGCCAGAGGAGGCGGAGTCTAAGATAGGTCCACAGCAGTCTCCATTATAGTCGGATCTCAGATGTAGCAGTGTTGAGAGCACAGCTCTGCTACACCGGAGATGTAGCAGAGCTGGCCGTGCGCTGAGCTCTGCTACACCAAAGATGTAGCAGAGCTGAGTGTGCGCTGAGCTCTGCTACACCCGAGATGTAGCAGAGCTGAGTGCCGGAGGAGGCAGAGTCTAAGATCAGTCCACAGTCTGATCTCAGATGTAGCAGTGTTGAGCACACAGCTCTGCTACACTTGAGATGAAGCAGAGCTGGCCGTGCGCTGAGCTCTGCTACCCCCAAGATGTAGCAGAGCTCAGCGTACAATCAGCTCTGCTACATCTCTGGTGTAGCAGAGCTCAGTGCACACTCAGCACTGCTACATCTCGGGTTTAGAAGAGCTCAGCACACACTCAGCTCTGCTACATCTCAGGTGTAGCAGAGCTCAGCGCACGGGGCATAGCGTAGAAGGAAGGAGTGACCACATGGGGAAGCGGGTAGGGAGAAACGGGGGTGGCGGCCGCCAGGAGGGAAAGGAGGTAAACAGGTCCAGCGGGCCGCAGGGTGGGCCCCGAGGGTCCATGGACCCACAGGTGTAGGAAGGGCCCTCTGCCGACACAAGGCAAAGGAACAAGTCTGCGCACCGCGCCACGGGGGTCCCACAGGGGGTCGGGGTTCCGCGGACGAAGTCGTGGGTAAAAGCTAATATATATATATATATATATATATATATATATATACGGTATATATATATATATATGAAAAATGAAAAATAAATTACCAATATATTTGCATTTTTAGAATATCCATCAAATTTTACTTCCACCAAATAAAAAATATAAAACAACTTATTATTTTTATTGTTTTTCTTTTTATTCTGCAATTTATTTTTCTTGCTTGCATCGGCTATGCAATTCATTTGGGTCGATTGTGAAAAAAGTGCCTTCCAATATTGCAATTTTCTGGCTTTTTTTTTTTTTTTGCAAAGTCAATAGAAAACATGTTTCATTTGCAACAAAAAACCTTCAATTCGTAGGAAAATATGTAGCACGAAGGGCAAGTAAATACGGTCCTATTACAACATGACACATTTGTGCGGCTGCCAGGATAGTTAGCCGTGTGCTGAAATCCAGGCAGTGTTGCTGAGTGGCACGGCGTAGAAGATGTTTCCTGGAGCAGTGATAATCCCCCTCCCCACAGCGCTCTATTACAAATGCAGACACTCTGTTTCCGCGATACCTCGGAGAACATAAGCTATTTCTAATGTATTTTCTTCCCTCAAAATATCAGACACTTACGGACACATTTATTAAAGAAGTGGCACATTTTAGAATTTACAAGCCCCACGCTCATTTGTTTTATTATTTTTTTTATTTTTTTTTATAGTTTTCTAGAAAAATGACTTGAATTTGGAGCGTAATAATCTCGTAAATCGCGCAGATAGGAAGCCGAACACGGCTGAAAATCAAATCAACTGCCGGAGTTTGATAGAATTTCAACAGAGAACATTTCTGTCAGTCAAATTTGCCAACAAGATGAGCCATGGCTAGGAGGCATTGATTTTATTTTATTTTTTTTAAGAATAATTTTTTTGCATATTATATCAGTATATCAGTGGAGAAAACATTGTATCCAATTCTATGCTCAATTGTAAAGATGGGCGAAATCCTAACTTGTTCAGGTAGAACTAGAAGGGAAATTATTATACTCCTAACCTCTGCCCGCAACTTTGTCTGCATGTTGTTGGCGTCGATGATGCGCCTGCTCCAGCGTTTCAGCAGCTCTCAAGCTGGTCTGCTGCTGAACTTGTTCCTCACGCCGTGCCTGTGATTGTTCTGGCATCTCAACAGCTCAAACGGATGCTAAATAATGAGTGTGTTGTTGGCATTCATGATCCGCCTGCTCCAGCGTTTCAGCAGCTGTCAAGCTGGCCTGCCGCTAAACTCGTTCCATGCGCTGTGCCCGTGATTATCCTGGTATCTCAGCAGCTCTCTGGGACGCCATTTAATGAGCGTGTTGTTGGCATTGATGATCCCCCTCAGCTCTGCTTGAGGAGAAGTCTGTTGACTTCTGGCTACCTTCATAGCTCTGTGTCTGCCTCGTTGCGGTGTCCAAGAAAGACAGTCCTCAGAGTGACATGGGCACTGGACATTGCAAGAAGGTCAACAAGAAGTAATGAAAGGTGAGTATAAATGTTTTTTTCTTTTATTTTTGTCAACTCCCCTGAGCCTTCACCTAATAATATTTAATGCATGTCGCAGTGGTCATTTTAGTTCATCCAAGACTTATCCCAAATAATTTAATTATAGTGGCCTCTTAGAGTATAATGGTTCCTTATGTTCCTCCCCTTCTTCCCCCACACAAAACATAATGGCCCCTCCTGCCTCTGCACAATTTAATGCCTTCCTTTTCCCCCATACAATAATATTGCCACATTTTGCTACCACACAGTTAAATGCCCCTTGTGTCCACCATATGTCCAAAAAGCTAGCGGTGTTTACAGACTTAAAAACTACTTACAGCTCCCCAGACTCCCTCACCCTGCCCCTTCTCTGAGCTTGAGCACTTGCACACATAACCCTGTGAGTCCCAGAGCAAAAAAGAGACGGGGAGTCCAGGGAACTGTAAGCTTAAGTCATGGTGAAGTCTGTAAGCAGGGCTTGCTCCCTGACCCATTAGAATGCAATAAGTGCTCCCATCTGTATTTACTGTACTCACTGCAGACTCTGTACTGTACTCACTGCAGACTCTGTACTGTACTCACTGCAGACTCTGTACTGTACTCACTGCAGACTCTGTACTGTACTCACTGCAGACTCTGTACTGTACTCACTACAGACTCTGTACTGTACTCACTGCAGATTCTCAGTGAACACCATTCTTCTTCCTCCTCCTTCTTTTTCCTCCTTCTTCCTCCTCCTTCCCCTGCTTCCTCCTCCAATCTTCTTCTTCCTTCTCCTTTTTCCTCCTTCTTTTTTCTTCTTCTTCCTCCTCCTCCTTCTTCTTTTTCCTTCTTCTTCGTCCTCCTTCTTCTTCTTCCTTCTCCTTCCGTCTCCTTTTTCTTCCTTCTTCTTTTTTCTTCTTCTTCTTCCTCCTCTTCTTTCTTCTTCCTCCTTTTTCTTCTTCTTTTTCCTTCTTCTTCTTCCTCCATCTTCTTCCTTCTTTTTCCTCCTCCTTCTTCTTCTTCCTCCTTCTTCTTTTTTCTTCTTCTTCTTCCTCCTCTTCTTTCTTCTTCCTCCTTTTTCTTCTTCTTTCTTCTTTTTCCTTCTTCTTCTTCCTCCATCTTCTTCCTTCTTTTTCCTCCTCCTTCTCCTTCTTCCTTCTTCTTCTTCCTCCTTCTTCTTTTTCCTTCTTCTTCTTCCTCCTTCTTCTTCTTCCGTCTTTTTCCTCCTTGTTCTTTTTCCTTCTTCTTCTTCCTCCTCCTCTTTCTTCTTCCTCCTTCTTCTTCCTCTTTCTTCTTACTTCTTCTTTTTCCTTCTTCTTCTTCCTCCTTTTTCTTCTTATTTCTCTTTCTTCCCCCTTCTCCTTTTTCCTTCTTCTTCTTCCTCCTTCTTTTTCTTTCTTCTTCCTCCTTCTTCTTCTTTTCCTTCTTCTTCCTTCTCCTCCTTCTTCCTTCTTCTTCTTCCTCCTTCTTCTTTTTCCTCCTTCTTCTTGTCATTAAAATTATAGCAATTCCAAATTTACATATACATATAGATTATTTTATGTTAACGACATGCGCACAAAACAAAAAAAATCCAGCCCGGATAAAAATAAACCTATAAAAATCAGATTTTTTTTCAAATCTAAATTTCCATATATAATTTCGAAATCACAATGTGCACAAAAAAAAATAAATAATAATAATTGTTTTTGTGTCACCTTAGTCCAAGCACAATAACATTTTTATTCGTCCATTAGCTTTATCGCTTCTAGTTAGGACACATGGAGGTTTTTGAATACTTTTTTTCAATTTTTTTTGAGACAAAATAAACAGAAAATATCATTTTTAATTTTTATTTTTTTATTGTAGCCTCTATATGTAATACATTATGTTATAATTTCATAGTCTACGATGTTATGAGCACAGGGATACTAAATATCTGTCTTTTTTATCATTTGGTTTTCAATTCCTTTCTTTTAAACCTTTAGTCCTGCTATGAAACCGGACCTGCCAGTCACATCTTGCAAAAAATATATATATATATATATATATATATATATATATATATATATATATATATATAAAAAAAAATATTCATTATGCAAAAAAAAATGACATTTTCCGTTTTTGATGACTTTTGCAAGTGATCCCATCACTCGTACTCCATTAATATGTCAGATATCCTGAGATTCCCCGTGACTCTACTGAACAATACAAGTTACTTTTCAATTAACATCGCCTCCTGCTGGTATAATAGAATTTCAGTTTTTAATTGTTTCACATCGCTTGACCAGACAATGGCGGCAGCGATTAAAGTTACGGACTGTCAATGTGTAGACATGGAGCGAGACCTGGCCCGGGTTGTGTCTCCTAAATGTTGTATTTTACAATGTATTTTATGAGCTGATGTAGGATAAGGTCTATGATGGGACAAATGACCCCCCCCCCCCCCCCCATGGTATCCAATCTGTATTCCCGATACCCAATATTCGCCATGTCCTGTTCACGTACAGCGATGCACAATAGGTTGGTGCTATAGATATATATATATATCTCACACCTGCCATAAACTAGGTCGAATACATTAATGGTAAGCAGCTGCTGTGTAGGATCAGATCCCATATTGTCACACATGTAGAGATGAAGTGCTGGAGGCGTCCCTCCGGCGATTCCTGTGCCGGCAGCCATTGACAGGAGATGGTGGCCAGACCGAGCTCTGGATTGTAGGTTGCCAAGTCTTATCTCTTCCACCCAATTTTTTTTTTAATAACTAAAACGTATTTCTTGTAAAAATGGAAAGTTCTGCAACTTTCTCAAATACTTTGTGTTTTCATTTGTCACCGTTGTCAGGGTCTACGCCGGCGGTCGGTGAATGGGTCTATTGTCACAGGCGAATGTTTATTACGATTCTATCCAGGCCTAGACAATGTTCTGGGAAATAAACAGATGGATATATTGTAGAAATACATCAGCGTCAAGAATTTTTTTTTTATTTTTTTTTTTTTAAATGTAGATTGTGAGCCCCACTTAGAGCTCACAATGTACATTTTTCCCTATCAGTATGTCTTTTTGGAATATGGGATGGAAATCCATGCAAACACGGGGAGAACATACAAACTCCTTGCAGATGGTTTTATGCCCTTGGCGGGATTTGAACACCAGGACTCCAGTGCTGCAAGGCTGCAGTGCTAACCACTGAGTCACTGTGTGGCCCCTGCAGCGTCAAGAATTTCACCTCTAAGAACATACGGTCCTTCCACTGGGCTCTTGGAGGGTAAGGCAGTTGCGACATTTTTTAAGCAGATTGTCATCTCTACTGGCTATCGGTCAGAGATTGCTGCTGGATGAGTTATGCGTTGGTGAGATTAGACCAAGACATGATCTGTCTAGACTGTATGAGCAGGGTTGATCACCGGTCGGAATCCGATCTTTTCCGATCCCGATCGCTCAACCCTAGTCAATGCTTCTCTATAGGAAAAGTCACTTTTAGGGTTGAGCCGATCTTGAGATTTCAAAATCCGATTTCTGATAATTATAGACATTATAGTATATGGGGTTCGTGTGCTTTCACTGCACACCGCTTGTCAGTGCATTTAGTAGTCTGTTCAGGGGGATACTCATGCAGACTCCCCCGAACTGATTACTGACGCAGATGGGAACCAGGCCTTACCTGTGTGATTGACAGCCTGTCTCCCTATCAGGTCTGGGGCGGGTTCTTCCTTCCTATTTATTATTTGCTCACATTCACATTGGTGCTTGCTATTGCCTAGTTTGTGCTGGTTATTACTCTTACTGTTTGTTACCTGTATCCTTATTCCTGACCTCTGGCTTTACCTTTGACTATTCTTTTGGATCACAATTCTGTACTGTGTTGCTTGACTATTACCGACCACTTGGCTATCTGACCTCCCGACCCCTTTTTGTTGTTGTTGTCTTTCCTGCATTCTATGTCATCACTTATATCTAGGAAGCGTTTGGTTGCCCAGTTGTTGTCTTTTGCCTAGGACAGTTCAGGCAAGTAGGCAAGGACAGAGGTGGGTTTAGCTTAGTACTGTCTTGCCGCGCACCTCTCCCCAGGGAGTGTTTAAATATACGCTTGGCACAATATAAGGGAAAGGGTTAATATAAGTTATGGATGACAGTATTTGGGGGGCAAAATGGCAATGACTTGCTGAGAGTATCCGAGAACTGGCTTAAGTTACAATATGAGCCATGATAGGTTCCTTCATTGCTAAGGGCTGTGTTAATACAGTGCAGAAGCTTTTCAGACTGCGTGTCTCTACGACGTCCTAATTGGAAAGGTGACAGGTTCACTTTAAAGCCAAGTAATTTATTTCGGAGGTGACTTTGCTGCCACTGTCAGTGTCCTTCTGCCCGGATCTGAAATGCATGTGTCTTCTTTTGCAAACACCTGCGTGGCGAACACGTGTTATTATCTCCTGTAGCATGATAAAATATGACATGTTGTGCTGGTTAGGAAAGACAAAACCAATTAGCTTCAGTTCATGGTCATCTCACATAACAAATGCGATATGACAATTTTTATATTACCATGTGAGGCACCATTTGCAGCTTCTATTAACTTGTATTAATATGCATCACAAAAGGATGGAGCCCGTGCGGCGGTTCATTTAGGTGTTATCATACCATAATGCATTGTTATGAGGATGGAGAGCCATAAGTAAGTACCTCTGTATGATTACAAAACGACAGCTGGGCTATGAAACGCATTAACCTCTTCTGGAGAAATGCACTTAGCTGCTGGCAGTACACTTTACCAGGAACCCTCGCTCCGGCAGGTACAAAACACGCATATTTTATGGAAAGTCTATGGGTTAGTGCGCGCCTTAGTGAAGGCTGCAGCAAAATATTCAGATGGGAAAGACGACGGTGCCGTAGGGTCCTTCAGGGCTGCGTGCACAAAGTGACTAGATGACGTAAGATAGCGAGATAATGGTACCGAAAACTTCTCTATTATGATACGGAAAGTGCTGACTTATAAGGCTTTCAGGATTGTTGGGCGCTGGATTTAAGGGGATATCCAAGAATCGGCGGAAATTCAAGAGTAACTGGGGTGGATGTAAATCAAAAATATAATCTCCGTCATTCCATTGTACTGTCTCCATTCCCTTTCCCATCGGCAACTGGAAGTGGAGAGGATCACATGACCACAGAGACCAATCAGTGGTGAGAAACCATGACATCACCGATCCCTCACCGGTGACCTTTGATGCAAAATAGAAGTTAGGGGACACTTTTGGGCAACTGGGTGGTTAGAGGGCAAGATCAAGGAAAGACAGTAAACTTTTTGTTTTATGACATTGTAACATCTCTGCCTGTTCGGGCCTCTGCGCCACCTTCTGCTCGCGTCCTGCGGCGCAGGAGGCGTGTGCAGTTTGATAATCTGCTTAAAGTTTTTAGTTGCACTGTGTGAACACGACTCTAGTCCTTAATTGGATTTGCACCACACCCGTCTTCTGCCAAGGTTGCCTCTGTTCATTAAGTGTGTGATTTTGTCTTGCCTGTGATTGACAGCTTTCCTTCCTATCAGGTTCAGGGCGGGTTCTTCCTCCCCTATTTAGTCTTGGCTCACAGTCACACTGGGGCCGGTTATTGCCTCTTGCTTTCTGGTTTTTCTTGCTGTTATATTACTTGTACTCTAATCCTTGACCTCTGGCTTCCCTACTGATTATTCTTTTGGACTCCGATTTGGCATTGCATCGCTCTCCTGTTACCGAACCCTGGCTAGCTGACCTCCCTTTGTTGTTGTTCGTCTTGTCTGCTTTTTGTGTTTCACGTATTCAGGGAGGGACTGTCTTCGTGGTTGTCGCCTATTACCTAGGATAGGGTCTGGCAATAGGAAGGGAAAGCGGGGGGCTTCAGCTTAGGGCTCACTGTCCCTTGTGCCCCTCCCTCCAGGGTTCACCAGCAGCTCCTGGGGAATTATCGTCTGCTATTCCCTAACAGACATCATCGAAGCAGTTGCAATAACAGAATTGTAAGGCTTTCGGGATTGTTGCGTGCTGGATTTAAGGGGTTATCCAGGAATCATCCAGGATGACCAGAGTGGATGTAAAAAAAAAAAGGATCATACTTAAGTACCATTGCTCCATTGTACAGTCTCCATTATCTTTCTCTCCTGCGACCGGAAGTGGAGAGACTCAAATGACCACAAAGACCAATCAGTGGTGAGAAACCAGTGACGTATAGGAGTGACATCACTCCATTGTACAGTCTCCATTCCCTTTCCCTCTTGCACTGGGACTCGCTCAACTGGAAGTGGAGAGGCTCACATGACTGCTGAGACCAATCAGCAGTGAGGAACCAGTGACGTATCTAAATGACATCACCGCTCCCTCACCAGCAACCGTTGAGGGCAATCAGATGGTGCAAAATTGGAATTAGAGAAGACTTATTGACATCCAGGTGGTTAGAGGGTCTTACTAGACCATCTCACATAACCACTGAGACCATAGAGTAGTTGCAATCCTAGGGAGAACATACAAACTTCTTGCAGATGTTTTCTAGTTAATCCCTGAGCCACCGTGCTGCCTGGATTAGATGATACAAAATAGTAGTTGGGCAATACCGATAGTACACTTTAAGTATTATGACATCATCGAGACAGTCACAAACACAGAATCTTGAGACTTTCAGGATTGTTGAGTACTGGTTTAAAGGGTACCCAAGATATATCCAAAATATGAAATATGGGCGATCTTTTCTCTGACTGTATAACCCTTTATACATGATATGCTATCTGGGGTTTTTTTCACTGCTAATAGCTTCACTATGGCTGCAGCACATTTTGCATTTCTCGCTAAAGCAGGAGGTGTCTATATTAAAAAGCAACCTGCCCCTTCCCCATCCATTATCCCTACTACTGGTTTTCTATGTAGTTCTGCCAGCAGTAACTGTAAAATAGCAAACAAATGGCTATGAAAAACCCAAGTGGTGATCCAGGGACACTGAGCTGCAAATCCAGGTGATGATGCAGCAGAAAAGCTCCTGAGGCAGAATCTGGGCACGGTAATGAAAGTTACTTTCTGTCTATGACTAACATCCCAATAGTAATAACACAAACAGCTAGTCAGAAGTAGATAAAAGTACATTGACTCTCTTTACGCTCACTGTGAGCTGTGAGAAGCTGCAGACTCTTCTCTGAGCAGTGTACAGGCAGGGAAAGCTCATATCTTGAGCCCACTGGCTTCAGTAGTAGCCCACTGGCCTAGTATCTGTCAAATTAGAAGAAGGGAGAAATCTAATGTCAGTGACTTTAGAGAGCTTTTCAGGCAGAAAACAGCAATATCTTTAAATACATTTTGGTCCAGGATCACATGAGAGTAAGTTGTCTGAAAGGAAAGGTTATTGGCCATTTATAGAGGCCCCTAGGGATGGTGGGGTGGATGTAAAACATAACAAAGAATCATATTCACTATCCCTGACGCCATTTTGCACAGGGACCACTGAGGCCAGAGATTGGCCATGTGAGCTTCTCTACTTCTAGTCCACCATAGGAGGAAAAAGGGACCAGGACTGTACACAGAGCACTGGTGATAGGGGAGTATGATTCATTTTGTTTTGTTTTACACCCATCCCACCCATCCCTGACCTTCCAATAAGGGACTCACACACCTTTATGAGGTCCCTTAAAACCATCAGTCCTGATTATCACTGTCACTATGGCTGATATCAGGAGGCCTAGGAAGACGATCTCCATTCTGATGCCACAAACACTATTGACTATGCTGCTATAAAGGTTAAACTGGCACAATCGTGTAGGGTTCATCCTATACCGCCGGTAGACACCACGTTTAATCCATGTCCCTATGTGAATCCCACTACTATATATGCCACAGGTGAGAAGAGGTTAAAGAAGCAGAACAGCTCCTGTCTATCAAGTTCAGCCGCCCTTCCCTTCCATACCCCGGCATATGGAACTTATTTTGTATCATTTGGTTGGGAGACTAGATACGCTTCTGTTCATTAACCGCTATCAGAACCAATTCAATGGAATACAACAAACCTCCAGACTTACGCTACAAATTGATTTTTCCATATCTTGATGTAAAGTAAAACCAGAGTTGCCATTGTCTATTGTCAGAAATGTAATTTCAATTTAACGCTGGAATATATATTTAAAGATGGAGGCAGAATATATTGTCCCGGCTTTCAGGAAAGCTGTAATTGAAGAAGCTGCAAAAGACAGTGTAACACTCGAAGTGGACGGTGGATTTTCATATAAAAATGGAGATACTGGACATGAAATAGCCAATAATAAACAATATGTTCTTCCCCTTGAAATGGGGACACCAGGTTTGCAACCCAATGGTCCCCTTATACATCAGATCCAGGGCTGTTTTTATCCTTTTCTACTCCGCTGATCGAACAGAAAAATGGAGCAAATGTGAAGCTGTTTGCTTCATCTATTGGGTAAAGAAAGAGTTAACTGAATTTCTCGACAGCTCAAGATCTGTTGCCTGCTGTACACACCTTACAGATAAGTGATAAACATCCATTGTAGGAAAATCCCTTTAGGGTAAATTCCCATGGGACTGAAACTTTGCAGAATTTCCATTCAGAAACACGCTACAGTTAGAACGCGCACAGAATACATATATGTGCCGAGACGTATGTGTGGGAATGGACTGCCGTGCATCTAGGTCAATTAGATGCTGCAGAATCTAATGCAAAGCGTGAAATCGGTGGCAAATCTGCAATGAAATCAGAAAAAGAAAATACGATTTTAGTCCATTGAGAATATTCCCATATGCTAGGTTCACACCTGTGCTCAGGTTTCTGTTCTTCTGCTGTGGTTTGCAACATAGGGCCTCGGCCCTAAGCTGGATTCACATGACCATAATACATTCATATTATAAGGATCTTATTATAGTACAAATCTTGTCCTGGCCCTAATAACCCGAACTATATGATCATGGGGATCTACACGCCTGTAAGTTCTAGGGCAGTGATGGCAAACCTTCTTCAGACCGAATGCCCAAACGGCAACCCAAGACCCAATAAATTATTGCCGAGTGCCAATACGCCAATTTAACCTTAAAACTCTGTGGATCCACAATTGCAGACAATTATGGACCCACAAATTACAGTCGTGTGACTGAGGCTTTACAGAGCTTGTACTGAAGATGACAGTCTCTGCATTTGGTACTTTTGAACAATTACTGTTCACTATTTACATCGCACAGGATCTATTTTATAGTGACCGGACAATGTTATTACAGCCTGTACTAATATCATGTCTGCTATAAAACAGATACTGTGAAGGCCCCTTCACATGGCATAAGTGCTTGGCTCATTCCGAGCCGTACACGCGAGCGCTTCTAAACACTTCCCATTCACTTCAATGGAAGCGCACGTAAACCCGGCTACGATCTGCTCCGCAGTGGCCCCCAAACACAGTACAACCTTCCCTGTAGTGGCCCGCACACAGTACAATCTGGCCCACAGTGGTCCTCACACACAGTACAATCTGGCCCGCTGTGGCCACCACAAAGCATGAAATGGTCCAAAGTAGCCCCCTCCCACACAGCATGAAATGGTCCACAGTAGCTCCCTCCCCACACAGCATAAAATGGTCCACAGTAGCCCCCTCCCCACACAGCATGAAATGGTCCACAGTAGCCCCCTCCCACACAGCATGAAATGGTCCACAGTAGCCCCCTCCCCACACAGCATGAAATGGTCCACAGTAGCTCCCTACCCACACAGCATGAAATGGTCCAAAGTAGCCCCCTCCCCACACAGCATGAAATGGTCCACAGTAGCCCCATCCCCACACAGCATGACATGATCCACAGTAGCCCCCTCCCACACAGCATGAAATGGTCCACAATAGCCCCCTACCCACACAGCATGAAATGGTCCACAGTAGCCCCCTCCCACACAGCATGAAATGGTCCACAGTAGCCCCCTACCCACACAGCATGAAATGGTCCACAGTAGCCCCCTACCCACACAGCATGAAATGGTCCACAGTGGCCCCTTCCCCAGACAGTACACACACAAATATACTTACCTGATGAGCTGCCGGGCGTCCTCTCTTCTGTTCACTGCGGACGCTGATGACTTATACCAATCAGTGCAAAGGTCATACTCTGTAGTCAGCGTAAGCCATTCGTACTGCGTGGCCTACACTGACAGCAAATGCACATCCAGCCGAAGGCAGCAATCGCTCACTAGCGGGGAATCCTGTACTGGATTCCCCGTCAGTGAGCGGTCCGGGCGACCACACGCGTGCCGGCAGAGGAGGCGCTACGTGCCCTCTCTGGTACGCGTGCCATAGGTTCGCCATTACTGCTCTAGGGCTTAGATGGAGGCACAAAAGAGCTGCATAGGTGAGCCTGTCCTGGGTAGATATAGACAAACCTCATGACACTGGTTCCATGAATATTCATAAGGTGCACTTGCCAGTTTTCTTTAAGAGAATAAAACAAGAATAAAAAGCAGAAAGGGAAATACAAAAAAATCATAAAAAGGTATATTCACCTTCTCTGACCTCTATCAGGCTCTCTTGTGGATTTTGGTGTTCATTACCAAGCGTCTAGCCCCCCTGAGTGACATCACTGACTATGGGGACCACTAAGGCCTGGGATTGGGCCTCTGGTCATGTTAGGCCTGTCAATGTCTTGATGCTCCTATAAAATCATCATCATATTGAGTCACATCCAAAGGACGTGCAGCATCCCAGTGGACACCACTAAACACATGTTGCATTCTTATATATTGAGGTACCTGGACATGGGTCATGCTGTTATTATGCAACGTTCCCTATAATTGGGATGTTCTTCTGGAATAGTCCAACCAACAGTTGGCTGGAGGAAGGGGAGGAGGCCGGACAGTCTTCAGTACGTCTTGAGCCAGATGCTAAGGTGTTCAGACATGTGAGCTCCAGCTCTGAGACAGAGAGTAGGAAAGGGAATCCCAAGCTTGGCACATTATTGCTATTCTTGAACTTACACCTGACTCATCTCCATCCTACAGTGGTACTCCCATTGATAAATGTACCACCACATAGTATTGAAAGCATCATTTTGGAAAGATACAACCTGTTTCCACCTTCAACCTGTGTCTCATGAGTACACACCATCAAGGGCCTTTATGACTTCCTTTCACTCAGAAGCTGAAGACTGTAAGATGCTCTAGGAACTACCACCACCACCACCATCAAATACCCTATAGGCCCCCTCAGCTCTGTACCAGCCCAGGAGGTGTACTGGAGGAGTTGGTATAGTACAAAGCTACCAGTGACTACACCCATCAAGTATTAGCAATGTGTGTCGAGTGTCTAGAAAGTGTGACCTTTGACTATGCAGAGAACTTGGGGTTACGTATCAAAAGATGGAGTTCTGTGCAAGAAGTCCACAAGCTCAGGTGTTGCTATGACCAATCACTGGCCTCAGCAGTCACATACCGGTGACGTCATATAATCGATAGATCACCTGCACCGAACAGGAACCATGGAGGTCACCTGAGCCTCCATCCCAAAAAGTCCATGCACAGGGAACCGGGGACTGGCTCAGTAAAGTTTGTGTTTATCCCAAACAACCCCTTTAAGAAATGAATGAACAGAATGGCAGGCATTTACTTGAAGTCTAAAAGTAGACCGTGTTACAGAAATATGTAGATGTATGAATCACTTCCAGATGTTGTGCGCCAGCGTCTGTCTCTTTACAGTCTTTTGCCCATTTTTTGCTATATACTGTTTTCTATTAAGCACCCCTCCATCAGAAAATTTACATAACTGCACATGTCATGGACATAGTATACATAGCAAAACAAGATCTCTGCCACAGTCCACTATTAGAGTCTTCTATCTTAGAATAATTCTTCGGGATACAGTAAGTTCTGGGTTGGATCAGTGTAATGGCGCCTGGAATTACAACCCCGCTCCCATTCACTTGAATAGGAACAGGGCTCCTTTCAGCCATACATCTAGTATATATCTATATACAGCTGATCAGGGTGGGGTTCAGTTGTCAGACCCTGACCTATCTGATACTGATGATCCATCCAGTGGATAGGTATCAGTGCACTCTGCCTAAGTCTACACAGTAAAGTGAGCAGCCTAATATGAGTGCTTAGTGGCGAACATAAAATTTAAATATTTCAGAATTTTTTGTGTGGATACGTAATCAGTATCATTTACCCTCAGGTTGTAGACAACCCCATGAAATCTACCATTCTATATTTATAATTTCTAAATTGTATCTGCCTCAATCTACACAGTGCAGCTATTATGACTTCTCCAGTGGTCAGTGTACAAACTGGAATATTACTGGATTTTTTTTATATATGGATAGTCAAAAAATCTGGTTAAAATAAAAGACTGATTAAAAAATAATTAATTTTATGATTTTGGGTGTCGGACCCCTACTTATTTATATTAACCCCCTTTCCTATGTTTCAGAAACCCCTCTAATTTCTGTTTGTCAATGAGGAATCCTGCTGCCTGCAGATACACTAACTATCTTCTGAGATGAAAGAGCTTGTCCACAATACCAGATGCAGAATACTTACATAAGTGGCATTGTTTCTGGGAAAAATTGAAGTTTTTTTTGCTAAAATGATAAAATCTGTCTGCTCGTAAACATGAACTGAAATAGGGAGGGGGGGTTATGTTTTTCAAAGTAAAATTACCAAACTCTTTTATTTTACCTATTATGTTGAGACAAGCAATATGTTCCCTTTGTTCCTGTAATGGGCGATTATACACTTGGCCTCCATACTGAGATTTGTAGAACTTTTTGGTCCCATACTAATAGGCTTTCATTTTAATGAGGCAAAACTGAATACAAATACGATGTTGTGTTTCTTCCCATAAATACTTCTGTTAAATCAAGTCAACATGTGAGCTATATTCTAGAAATAATTGAGAAGCTATTCTTATAGAGTAAGAAAACAAGGCGCACAAGCTTACGATAACTTTTTAAATTTTTTGTTCAGTATGCTGCAGTACATATTGTACGGTACTAAACACTACATATTATCACATATTCTTGTGTACTTGTATACAGGTGTAGCATTCACCATGTGTATATATGTTATGGTACTCTACTTGGGTATGGTCACCAAGGTGCACTACGATATGGTATTCTACTTGGGTATGGCCACCATGGTGCACTACGATATGGTATTCTACTTGGGTATGGCCACCATGGTGCACTACGATATGGTAGTCTACTTGGGTATGGCCACCATGGTACACTACGATATGGTATTCTACTTGGGTATGGCCACCATGTTGCACTACGATATGGTATTCTACTTGGTTATGGCCACCATGGTGCACTACGATATGGTATTCTACTTGGGTATGGCCACCATGGTGTACTACGATATGGTATTCTATTTGGGTATGGCCACTATGCTGCACTACAATATTGTATTCTATTTGGGTATGGCCACCATGGTGCACTATGATATGGTATTCTACTTGGGTATGGCCACCATGGTGCACTGAGATATGGTATTGTACTTGGGTATGGCCACCAAGCTGCACTACAATATGGTATTCTACTTGGGTATGGCCACCATGGTGCACTACTATATGGTATTCTATTTGGGTATGGCCACCATGATGCACTACGATATGGTATTCTACTTGGGTATGGTCAACATGGTGCACTACGATATGGTATTCTACTTGGGTATGGCTACCATGGTGCACTACGATATGGCATTCTACTTGAGTATGGCCACCATGTTGCACTACGATATGGTATTCTACTTTTATATGGCCACCATGGTGCACTACGATATGGTATTCTACTTTGGTATGGCCACCATGGTGCACTATGATATGGTATTATACTTGGGTATGGCCACCACTGTGCACTACTATATGCTATCCTACTTGGGTAGGGTCATTATGGTGCACTACGATATGGTATTCTACTTGGGTATGGCCACCATGATGCACTACGATATGGTATTCTACTTGGGTATGGCCATTATGGTGCACTACGATATGGTATTCTACTTGGGTATGGCCATTATGGTGCACTATGATATGGTATTATACTTGATTATGGCCACCACTGTGCACTACTATATGCTATCCTACTTGGGTAGGGTCATTATGGTGCACTACTATATGGTATGCTACTTGGGTGTGGCCACCATGGTGCACTACGATATGGTGTTCTACTTGGGTATGGCCACCATGATGCACTATGATATGGTATTCTACTTGGGTATGGCCATTATGGTGCACTACGATATGGTATTCTACTGGGATATGGCAATCATGGTGCACTACGATAAGCTATCTGCCTATCGTATGTTTCTAATACACTTACCACTAGAATAGCGCACTATGTGAATACCAAATTCTCTTACCAAGTACAGATGGTGCCTGCTACATATATAAGTACACCAATAGTAAATTTCTTATACCTTTGTTCCTTCTTCTCCTTCCATTTCCTCAAACTCAGTACATGACGTCTCTATCAAAGTCAAATACCATAAGCCAGATTCCTTGACGTAACCCTTTCATTCTGCTCTGTCCATCACGTCTTGTATCCTCGTAAGTCATCAAGCCCTCCTTCCCCTTCCTACTCAAAAGCATGTGTTAAATACAGAAGACTATTATCTATATCTATTGTGAACACTGAACTGTCCCGGATCCGTAAATCTCCCTGCCTATATTTATAATGAAATGACCCTGGTAACTCTGCCTAAATCTACACAGTAAAGTGAGCAGTCTATTATTCTCAAAGGCTAATAAAAAATTTAAATATTTCTGAATTTTTTGTGCAAATCTGGCTGAAATTTAAAAAAAAACTGATGAAATAATAATTATCTTCTAATAATTTTTTTGCTGATACCCTTAATCTCTTCTTCGACTTGACTTTGCAAAAAACAGAAACCTAGATCTACTAGAAAATTAGATCTACCGCGTCTGATATTTCTTGCTATGGAGAATGCCAACAAGTGCCAGCAATATTTGGCACTCATCCCAGGCGTATGCAATAGGGAAGAGCCCACCACCACCATGCTACTATTATTGGGTATTGTCCCTTTCTATCACTGCGGTACCGTGACAAACAGGACTAATTGAAAGTCACCGAGCAGCTGTGTCCAATCTGTTCCGCTATAGAGACGGTGTCAAAGGTGTTGGCTAAAGTCCTGGCCATGTATGAGCACCAACTCCAGACACCAAAGGGCCATTATTAAAAAATGAATGGGAGCGAGTCATTTGCAATTGTAAGTGGAAAAGTAGGGGCAAAGAGCTCTAATAAATTTCCCCCGGGGGTTCCATCGGCTGCAGATTTGTCAAGTGGCATTCCAAAATTCGACGAGGCGGAATTCATCCACTTCGAGTGCATACAATGTCACCACGATGGGCGAGCCTACCCTGCTCGGGCCCGACGCAATTCCAAAAAAGATTAATTAATGATCTGCTTCTTGAAGCCTAGGGCTGCCACGGAGAGAGCTGCCTTGTTCAGCTAATTTGAATAATTAGTGCATAGTTATATACTGATTATGCAAATGATCTAATATGGCTCCACTCGCCATGGGAACACCAGGAGGTCAGTAATTAATGCAAAGGTGTGCGGCGAAAAAAATGATATTATGTGTCTACACAGCAGGCAGAGAATTACAAATTTCACCTCATCTTCTGGAGGAAAAAAAAAATAGGAATTTTTTTTTTTTTAGAATTTTATATAATTATTTTCTTGATTTTTAACTTTTTTGGAATTTTGGAGTCTAATACTTTGGAATATATTAGAATATATTAAAGTAAAGTCAACGTGACGATCACCACGACTGATGTTTGCTTTGACAGCTTGGATCTAAGGAAGACCCCAGGGACGGCTTTCGTTAAAGGGAATGTATCAACGATTTTTCTTTTATTTATTTCTTAAAATCAGATGTAAAATATATCGCAATTTTGAAATCTATTTCTATTTTCTGACTGTAGATTTTTTTAATTCTATTTTCTGCACATGATTTGGGGGCGGCCATCTTGCCTGAACTTTTCTTCTGCTCCGTTAACAGTATTTAGTGATATGCTTTACAGCATTGTCATGGCCATAGGTAGCAATCGACAGGGGGTCAACTTTTGAGGTCTATGGAAGAGTTTTGTAGACGTGATCTGTGCAGGGAGTGGGTAGATAACCTGACAATGGTGGGTCGGTGGTGTTATTAATAGATCTTCTATTGTAATACTGTTCTTTGTTGTGATATAAATGGGGTGACTGTTTCAAAGAAAATCCTAATGGAATTGGAAAGTATCGGTCTATTATTAGGCTTAGTAGTCAGAGCGAAAATTTAGTATTGTTATTTTAAAAAAAAAAAAAAAACTTCACTTTAACCAGTAATATCTCTATTATCTTGGTTTTATTTGAAACCCAAGATTCCTTGAGTAAGAGATGTTAGAAGTTACCGTGTCCCTGAACGTGTGCTCATGGTGAACTGTAATGCCCTTTGTTCAAGCCCTGAGCGGGGCTCTTTCCGAAATGTAGAGGGTTTAAAGGGGCACAATCTCTTTTTGTTAGAAGAGTTTCACAATTATACGCTATTCCCACTGTTGGCTTACTCAGAAATCGTCAGTTATCTGTAGATAAATCCAAGTATTAGTGACTAGCTGGTACCCGCGACTTCGTCTGCGGTGATTGTAGCAGTGGGTATATACAGGCGTGGGTAAGGTTTTCGTAGTGTGTATAAGGGATGGGATATGAAATGTAACTTTGTATCTTGTTTCTTCTGTAATTCAGAGAATACGTGAGACTTTTGTGTTGAAGTTACTTTGTATTTGAGCTGCTATATATACGGTGTTGTGAGAAACTTTACATAGTGACTTTGGGACAGAAGTATTTGAAGTTAACCCTTTTCCACCGATGGCATTTTTTGATTTTCGTTTTTGACTCCCCTCCTTCTAAACCCCATAACTTTTTTATTTCTTCGCTCCTAGAGCCATATGAGGTCTTAATTTTTCCTGGGACAAATTTTTCTTCCTGATGCCGCCATTATTTATTCTATATAATGTACTGGGAAGCAGGCAAAAAATTCAGAATGGGGTGGATTTGAAGAAAAAATGCATTTCTGCAACTTTCTTACGGGCTTTGGTTTTACGGCGTTCACTGTGCAACCAAAATGACATGTCCCCTGTATTCTGTGTGTCGTTAAGGTTCCAGGGATACCAAATTTATATGGTTGTATTTACATTTTGACCCCTTAAAAAAAATCCAAAACTGTGTTAAAAAATTTTTTTTTGAAAAGTCGCCATATTCCGACAGCTATAACTTTTTTATACATGCGTGTACGGGGATGCATAGGGCGTCTTTTTTTGCGGGACCGGGTTTACTTTTTAGTTTTACCATTTTCGGGAAATGTTATTGCTTTGATCACTTTTTATTCAAATTTTTATCAGAATCAAAACAGTGAAAAAACGGCGGTTTGGCACTTTTGACCATTTTTTCCACTACGGCGTTTAGCGAACATGAAAAATATTTGTATAGCTTTGTAGAGCGGGCGATTTCGGACGCGGGGATACCTAATATGTATGTGTTTCACAGTTTTTAACTACTTTTATATGTGTTCTAGGGAAAGGGGGTGATTTGAATTTTTAATCCTTTTCAATTTTTTTTATATATTTTTTTACTTTTTTTAAACTTTTTTTTTTGCATTTATTAGACCGCCTAGGGGTATTGACATGGGTGGACGGTGTCACGGATTGTCAGAGCAGTGGGGGTCGGCAAACATGGCTGCTCCGGAGCGTTAAAGAGAGCCTCCTGGAGTATCGTTAAGGTGAGGGGCAAAGTGGTAAAGTATATATATATGTGATTGTGTGGGGTTAGGGGCGAGGCTGTAGAGGACAATATGAATTTTGTGGCTTGCTATGGTCAAAGTGTGTGAGATTGCAGAGATGGTGGTGTGAGTTTGGGTTTTGTGGGGGTCCTGGCACAAACGTATGTGTGCTATTGTGACGAAAAGTAGCCTATTGCGCAATCGGGTGTATTAACTATGTTTGTGGAAACTTTCAGCCAAATCGGTCGAGCGGGTTTTGCGTGATTGAGGAACAAACATCCAAACATCCAAACATCCAAACACACAAACCCACAAACATCCAAACTCACAAACTTTCACATTTATAATATTAATAGGATTAGAGATGTGCGAGTAGTATTCGATCAAGTAGATATTTGATAGAATACTACGGTATTCAAAATAATTGTACTCGTTCAAATACTACTCCTATTCGCAATAAAGATTTGATTCAATTAATTGGCCGTATGCTATACAGTGTATAGAATTCGGCAAATCAACGCTGGTTCTGCAGCAGGCTCGTCCTTGCTAGTCAGGAGAGCTGGCAGCTTGCGGTTATGCGGGAGCTGACTTTTCCTCATAGGAATGCATTGACCAGCGTTGATTGGCCGAATGCTATACAGTGTACAGCATTCGACCAATCAACACTGGTTCTGCCAGAGGATCGTCTGTGAAGAGGCGGAGTCTAAAATCGGACCAGAATGGAGACTGCTGTGGTCCGATCTTAGACTCCACCTTGTCACAGACGAGCCTCAGGCAGAACCAGCGTTGATTGGCCAATCAATGCTGGTCAACACATTCCTATGAGAAAAAGTCACCCCCCACATAACCGAAAGCTGCCAGCTCTCCCGACTAGCAAAGTAGAGCCTGCTACAGAACCAATGTTGATTGGCCGAACGTTATACACTGTATAGCATACGGCCAATCAATGCTGGTTCTGCAGGACGAGTAAGTTCACATTACCACTTGCCTCCCGTCCTTAAGGAGTCAGGAGGACACCCCCGAACGGAATATCAGCGCAACTGCAAGCGCTGTGCAGTTAAAGCGCACGGACCCGTTATAGTCTATGGGGTCCATGCGCTTTAACTGCACAGCGCTCCTCCTAAACACTCTCATCCTGCTACTTGTGGACTTGGTGACTCTCCTTAGTCGAATAGTGGTTTCCCCTGAAACAAGCATTTTTTCCCTTAGACTGTAATGGGATTCGATATTCGATCGAGTAGTCGAATATTGAGGCTCTACTCGAAACGAATATCGAATCTCGAATATTTCACTACTCGCTCATCTCTATTAGTGATCAAATATTCTGCAGCACCCCTACAGGTGAAATAAAGTATTGCAGGTTGTTACCTGGAAAACCTTTGTGTTTATGGAGCAAGAGTAGGCCGCAATCTACAATCTTTGTCTTCTCTGCTTGTTATTGTATACAGGTCACTGGGAACAATTTAGCGGGACCATATTTATATTTTAACTCTTTCCAGCGACTACTTTCTAGAAATATCTCCAATTTAGGTGTTCACTCCATTTTGGAAACTTCCCTGTGAACTTAAGTGGTCTATCCGGAGTTATAGATATAATTATATTAGCTGAGCACAGAATCAGCACTGAGCGATGTACAAATTCACTAAACATTGCTAATGCTCAATAATAATCTCAATAGACCATCTCATTTACCATCAGGAGTCTGATCAGATACAGTAACTGCAATGATCAATTGATTTTGTGTGTTGTAGCATCTAATGTAATAAAGCATTCACTTGACATATCATCAGAAATGCAATGCTATATAGAGAACTATCATAAAGACCAGCTTATCTGCTGAATACTATGTATATACAGTCCTATGAAAAAGTTTGGGCACCCCTATTAATCTTAATCATTTTTAGTTCTAAATATTTTGGTGTTTGCAACAGCCATTTCAGTTTGATATATCTAATAACTGATGGACACAGTAATATTTCAGGATTGAAATGAGGTTTATTGTATTAACAGAAAATGTGCAATATGCATTAAACCAAAATTTGACCGGTGCAAAAGTATGGGCACCTCAACAGAAAAGTGACATTAATATTTAGTAGATCCTCCTTTTGCAAAGATAACAGCCTCTAGTCGCTTCCTGTAGCTTTTAATCAGTTCCTGGATCCTGGATGAAGGGATTTTGGACCATTCCTCTTTACAAAACAATTCAAGTTCAGTTAAGTTAGATGGTCGCCGAGCATGGACAGCCCGCTTCAAATCATCCCACAGATGTTCAATGATATTCAGGTCTGGGGACTGGGATGGCCATTCCAGAACATTGTAATTGTTCCTCTGCATGAATGCCTGAGGATTTGGAGCGGTGTTTTGGATCATTGTCTTGCTGAAATATCCATCCCCGGCATAACTTCAACTTCGTCACTGATTCTTGAACATTATTCTCAAGAATCTGCTGATACTGAGTGGAATCCATGCGACCCTCAACTTTAACAAGATTCCTGGTGCCGGCATTGGCCACACAGCCCCAAAGCATGATGGAACCTCCACCAAATTTTACAGTGGGTAGCAAGTGTTTTTCTTGGAATGCTGTTTTTTTTGGACGCCATGCATAACGCCTTTTTGTATGACCAAACAACTCAATCTTTGTTTCATCAGTCCACAGGACCTTCTTCCAAAATGAAGCTGGCTTGTCCAAATGTGCATTTTCATACCTCAGGTGACTCTGTTTGTGGTGTGCTTGCAGAAACGGCTTCTTTCTCATCACTCTCCCATACAGCTTCTCCTTGTGCAAAGTGCGCTGTATTGTTGACCGATGCACAGTGACACCATCTGCAGCAAGATGATGCTGCAGCTCTTTGGAGGTGGTCTGTGGATTGTCCTTGACTGTTCTCACCATTCTTCTTCTCTGCCTTTCTGATATTTTTCTTGGCCTGCCACTTCTGGGCTTAACAAGAACTGTCCCTGTGGTCTTCCATTTCCTTACTATGTTCCTCACAGTGGAAACTGACAGATTAAATCTCTGAGACAACATTTTGTATCCTTCCCCTGAATAACTATGTTGAACAATCTTTGTTTTCAGATCATTTGAGAGTTGTTTTGAGTAGCCCATGATGCCACTCTTCAGAGGAGATTCAAATAGGAGAACAACTTTCAATTGGCCACCTTAAATATCTTTTCTCATGATTGGATACACCTGGTTATGAAGTTCAAAGCTCAGTGAGGTTACAAAACCAATTTTGTGCTTCAGTAAGTCAGTAAAAAGTAGTTAGGAGTATTCAAATCAATAAAATGTTAAGGGTGCCCATACTTTTGCACTAGTCAAATTTTGGTTTAATGCATATTGCACATTTTCTGTTAGTACAATAAACCTCATTTCAATCCTGAAATATTACTGTGTCCATCAGTTATTAGATATATCAATCTGAAATGGCTGTTGCAAACACCAAAATTTTTTGAACTAAAAATTATTAAGATTAATAGGGGTGCCCAAACTTTTTCATAGGACTGTATACAAAGAGAATCTAATTCACCAACTTTGTACATAAATTACATTAATATTACTTATCCTTACTGGTCAAAATGACATCCTGTATTATACTCCAGAGCTGCACTCACTATTCTGCTGGCGCACTCACTGTGTACATACATTACATTACTTATCCTGTACTGATCCTGAGTTACATCCTGTATTATACTCCAGAGCTGCGCTCACTATTCTGCTGGTGCAGTCACTGTGTACATACATTACATTACTTATCCTGTACTGATCCTGAGTTACATCCTGTATTATACTCCAGAGCTGCGCTCACTATTCTGCTGGTGCAGTCTCTGTGTACATACATTACATTACTTATCCTGTACTGATCCTGAGTTACATCCTGTATTATACTCCAGAGCTGCGCTCACTATTCTGCTGGTGCAGTCACTGAGTACATACATTACATTACTTATCCTGTACTGATCCTGAGTTACATCCTGTATTATACTCCAGAGCTGCGCTCACTATTCTGCTGGTGCAGTCACTGAGTAAATACATTACATTACTTATCCTGTACTGATCCGGAGTTACATCCTGTATTATACACCAGAGCTGCGCTCACTATTCTGCTGGTACAGTCACTGTGTACATACATTACATTACTTATCCTGTACTGATCCTGAGTTACATTCTGTATTATACTGCAGAGCTGCGCTCACTATTCTGCTGGTGCAGTCACTGTGTACATACATTACATTACTTATCCTGTACTGATCCTGAGTTACATCCTGTATTATACTCCAGAGCTGCACTCACTATTCTGCTGGTGCAGTCCACTGTGTACATACATTACATTACTTATCCTGTACTGATCCTGAGTTACATCCTGTATTATACTCCAGAGCTGCACTCACTATTCTGCTGGTACAGTCACTGTGTACATACATTACATTACTTATCCTGTACTGATCCTGAGTTACATCCTGTATTATACTGCAGAGCTGCGCTCACTATTCTGCTGGTACAGTCACTGTGTACATACATTACATTACTTATCCTGTACTGATCCTGAGTTACCATTACTTATACTGTATTATAATCCAGAGCTGCACTCACTATTCTGCTAGTGCAGTCACTGTGTACATACATTACATTACTTATCCTGTACTGATCCTGAGTTACATCCTGTATTATACTGCAGAGCTGCACTCACTATTCTGCTGGTGCAGTCACTGTGTACATACATTACATTACTTATCCTGTACTGATCCTGAGTTACATCCTGTATTATACTCCAGAGCTGCGCTCACTATTCTGCTGGTGCAGTCACTGTGTACATACATTACATTACTTATCCTGTACTGATCCTGAGTTACATCCTGTATTATACTCCAGAGCTGCACTCACTATTCTGCTGGTACAGTCACTGTGTACATACATTACATTACTTATCCTGTACTGATCCTAAGTTACATCCTGTATTATACTCCAGAGCTGCGCTCACTATTCTGCTGGTACAGTCACTGTGTACATACATTACATTACTTATCCTGTACTGATCCTGAGTTACATCCTGTATTATACTCCAGAGCTGCACTCACAAGAATGTTCCTATCTACACTATCAAAATAGGCTATATTAAGTATCTCTAAACCATTCATCTGTTGTTTCACATAGGATTGTCTTTATCTCAGAAAGTCAACAACACATAATGTAAGCTGTGACACATTCAGCTCTGCTACATAGTGACACATATTGGAGAACAACCATGTAACATGAGCGGGATGTCTTTGGAATCTCTCAGCAGGCTGTCATAGATTGTCAGTACTGTCCTAACTTGACTCTGGCAGCGTGATCCTTTCAAGTAGGAACCTTTGGAGGAATCTTCCAGACACCCACTGCCTCTATTACATTATGGAAAAAAAAGCAAAAGACCCCCTCCTCCTGTCAAATCAGATGTCATGGTCAGTAGAGAGATAAGCCATGCCCCCTGCTGTGCCATAAATCAATGTATAGTATGTATAGGGTTAAACAGGAATATTTGGTAACACAATGGTCTCCATGCTAATTATTATGACTATGATTATTAATGCTAATAATAGCGACAAATCCGTAATTATTATTATTAATATAATTATTTTTTTTTAGTGTAGCCATTACTATAATTTTGCATTTCCATATTACTACGCGCATATCCAGAGAAGGGCAATTTATTACCAAGCAATGACTCAGAATATTGTACATTAGTCATTCATACGGCTCGAATAGAAACAAAAGCCGGCCATAAAAGAATAATTGTAACAGTAAAAAAAATATCAGCAACCTGAGGGACTTGGAAAAAATAATAATTTGCCAGAAACAGCTGGACTTTAATCTTCAAAACATCAATTTCCTGAACAGCTGGATGCAAATATGTCTAAACAGGAACTCAAATAATGGAAGTGGTAAAAGGAAAGGTGGTTCAGGCATCGGAGCGGAGTCGCCCCTCCGAGATTGTGATTAGAGGACATAAATGATGTGCGGACAGGAAGAGCGAAAACATCCAAGGCAAATATTGATTTGCTGAAGGTTACATTTACTGGAGGTTTATGTATAATATGTTACAGGGGAATATCTGCTTATATCGGAGAAGTCAACTCACCTGCCTGGCATAGTAAATAGAGGATCTGTCCTGTGTGGTGTAGTATATAGAGGATCTGTCCTCTCTCCTGTGTGGTGTAGTATATAGAGGACCTGTCCTCTCTCCTGTGTGGTGTAGTATATAGAGGATCTGTCCTCTCTCCTGTGTGGTGTAGTATATAGAGGATCTGTTCTGTGTGGTGTAGTACCTGTCCTCTCTCCTGTGTGGTGTAGTATATAGAGGACCTGTCCTGTGTGGTGTAGTATATAGAGGACCTGTCCTGTGTGATGTAGTATATAGAGGATCTGTCCTGTGTGGTGTAGTATATAGAGGATCTGTTCTGTGTAGTGTAGTATATAGAGGACCTGTCCTGTGTGGTGTAGTATATAGAGGATCTGTCCTCTCTCCTGTGTGGTGTAGTATATAGAGGATCTGTCCTGTGTGGTGTAGTATATAGAGGACCTGTCCTGTGTGATGTAGTATATAGAGGATCTGTCCTGTGTGGTGTAGTATATAGAGGACCTGTCCTGTGTGGTGTAGTATATAGAGGGTCTGTCCTCTCTCCTGTGTGGTGTAGTATATAGAGGACCTGTCCTGTGTGGTGTAGTATATAGAGGACCTGTCCTGTGTGATGTAGTATATAGAGGATCTGTCCTGTGTGGTGTAGTATATAGAGGATCTGTTCTGTGTAGTGTAGTATATAGAGGACCTGTCCTGTGTGGTGTAGTATATAGAGGATCTGTCCTCTCTCCTGTGTGGTGTAGTATATAGAGGATCTGTCCTGTGTGGTGTAGTATATAGAGGACCTGTCCTGTGTGATGTAGTATATAGAGGATCTGTCCTGTGTGGTGTAGTATATAGAGGACCTGTCCTGTGTGGTGTAGTATATAGAGGGTCTGTCCTCTCTCCTGTGTGGTGTAGTATATAGAGGATCTGTCCTCTCTCCTGTGTGGTGTAGTATATAGAGGATCTGTCCTCTCTCCTGTGTGGTGTAGTATATAGAGGATCTGTCCTCTCTCCTGTGTGGTGTAGTATATAGAGGATCTGTCCTCTCTCCTGTGTGGTATAGTATATAGAGGATCTGTCCTCTCTCCTGTGTGGTGTAGTATATAGAGGATCTGTCCTGTGTGGTGTAGTACCTGTCCTCTCTCCTGTGTGGTGTAGTATATAGAGGACCTGTCCTGTGTGGTGTAGTATATAGAGGACCTGTCCTGTGTGATGTAGTATATAGAGGATGTGTCCTGTGTGGTGTAGTATATAGAGGATCTGTTCTGTGTGGTGTAGTATATAGAGGACCTGTCCTGTGTGGTGTAGTATATAGAGGGTCTGTCCTCTCTCCTGTGTGGTGTAGTATATAGAGGATCTGTCCTGTGTGGTGTAGTATATAGAGGACCTGTCCTGTGTGATGTAGTATATAGAGGATCTGTCCTGTGTGGTGTAGTATATAGAGGATCTCTCCTGTGTGGTGTAGTATATAGAGGATCTGTCCTGTGTGCTGTAGTATATAGAGGATCTGTCCTCTCTCCTGTGTGGTGTAGTATATAGAGGACCTGTCCTGTGTGGTGTAGTATATAGAGGATCTGTCCTCTCTCCTGTGTGGTGTAGTATATAGAGGATCTGTCCTGTGTGGTGTAGTATATAGAGGATCTCTCCTGTGTGGTGTAGTATATAGAGGATCTGTCCTGTGTGGTGTAGTATATAGAGGATCTCTCCTGTGTGGTGTAGTATATAGAGGATCTGTCCTGTGTGGTGTAGTATATAGAGGATCTCTCCTGTGTGGTGTAGTATATAGAGGATCTCTCCTGTGTGGTGTAGTATATAGAGGGTCTGTCCTCTCTTCTGTGTGGTGTAGTATATAGAGGATCTGTCCTCTCTCCTGTGTGGTGTAGTATATAGAGGATCTGTCCTCTCTCCTGTGTGGTGTAGTATATAGAGGATCTGTTCTGTGTGGTGTGGTATATAGAGGATCTCTCCTGTGTGGTGTAGTATATAGAGGATCTGTCCTGTGTGGTGTAGTATATAGAGGATCTGTCCTGTGTGGTGTAGTATATAGAGGATCTGTCCTCTCTCCTGTGTGGTGTAGTATATAGAGGATCTGTCCTGTGTGGTGTAGTATATAGAGGATCTGTTCTGTGTGGTGTAGTATATAGAGGATCTCTCCTGTGTGGTGTAGTATATAGAGGATCTGTCCTGTGTGGTGTAGTATATAGAGGACCTGTCCTGTGTGGTGTAGTATATAGAGAACCTGTCCTGTGTGGTGTAGTATATAGATGACCTGTCCTCTCTCCTGTGTGGTGTAGTATATAGAGGATCTGTCCTCTCTCCTGTGTGGTATAGTATATAGAGGATCTGTCCTCTCTCCTGTGTGGTGTAGTATATAGAGGATCTGTCCCGTGTGGTGTAGTATATAGAGGATCTGTTCTGTGTGGTGTGGTATATAGAGGATCTCTCCTGTGTGGTGTAGTATATAGAGGATCTGTCCTGTGTGGTGTAGTATATAGAGGATCTGTCCTGTGTGGTGTAGTATATAGAGGATCTGTCCTGTGTGGTGTAGTATATAGAGGATCTGTTCTGTGTGGTGTAGTATATAGAGGATCTGTCCTCTCTCCTGTGTGGTGTAGTATATAGAGGATCTGTCCTCTCTCCTGTGTGGTGTAGTATATAGAGGATCTGTCCTGTGTGGTGTAGTATATAGAGGATCTGTCCTGTGTGGTGTAGTATATAGAGGATCTGTCCTGTGTGGTGTAGTATATAGATGACCTGTCCTCTCTCCTGTGTGGTGTAGTATATAGAGGATCTGTCCCGTGTGGTGTAGTATATAGAGGATCTGTCCTGTGTGGTATAGTATATAGAGGATCTGTCCTCTCTCCTGTGTGGTGTAGTATATAGAGGATCTGTCCCGTGTGGTGTAGTATATAGAGGATCTGTTCTGTGTGGTGTAGTATATAGAGGATCTGTCCTGTGTGGAGTAGTATATAGAGGACCTGTCCTGTGTGGTGTAGTATATAGAGGATCTGTCCTGTGTGGTGTAGTATATAGAGGATCTCTCCTGTGTGGTGTAGTATATAGAGGATCTGTCCTGTGTGGTGTAGTATATAGAGGACCTGTCCTGTGTGGTGTAGTATATAGAGAACCTGTCCTGTGTGGTGTAGTATATAGATGACCTGTCCTCTCTCCTGTGTGGTGTAGTATATAGAGGGGATCACCGCTCCCCAATTCTTATCACTAGAAGTCCTAGGGTGGTCACATATTAATCCCTTATAGTAATATAAGGATATACATAAGTGGTTGAGATAATATTGCGGTGACTTTGTAGCTCACACAGAAGTCGTGCGGTATTCCAGGAGGGCTGTAGGTAATGTTACTTGTACAATTAGCCATCTTCTCGCTGTTTGCTTTCCCTAATGTTGATGGTCTCCATGCGTGGCAGTCATTTCTGGAGCTTACATAGTGGAACATTTTCCTTGTCGGGCTCAGCTGTCCCTTAGAAAGAACATGTAATGTGACAAGTCATCCCCAGCCCTTATTTCCTGGATCTTCTCCCAGTCAGTAATGCTGAAAATTTCTGCCTAAACCTATGAAGTGGCACATTTTTTGCAAGCCCATAAACTCCTTCTTTGGAAACATGTTGTGGAATATTCTTTCTTTTCGCAGTTGACGTTTAATAAAGTCTCTATCCTCAGCTGAGCATCACTGGAGCTGAATATCTCTAACACTTACTTAAACCTTACAGGCTCATAATCCAGATTGCAGAATGAAGAATTTAACACATTCGGCCTTGGAGGACCCGGGCAGTGCCTGGCAATGACTTCATCCTGGTCTTGTTATTACTTGATGGCTCCTGGGTTTGCGTGACATCTTTAGAGTAGAGGTCTGGCAGAGAGTGGATGTATGAAGAGGAGGACTTGGTTCAGGTTGCCAACTATGCAACAGTGGAAGAACGTGGAGCTGGACATTGGTTCTACCTCAAACATTAAATGACACCCTGAAGAAGGATCTTAGTATAAAAGAAGATCTGCAATACAATCTGTGACTGTAACTACATTAATAGGGAAGGAAAATAAATAAAAAGAAAAAAAGGTAGTGGATAGATAGATAGATAGACAGATAGATAGATAGATAGATAGATAGATAGATAGATAGATAGGAGATAGATAGATGGATAGATAGATAGATAGACAGATAGGAGATAGATAGATAGAGAGATAGATAGATAGATAGATAGATAGATAGATAGGAGATAGATAGATAGATAGATAGATAGATAGATAGATAGATAGGAGATAGATAGATAGACAGATAGAGAGATAGATAGATAGACAGATAGGAGATAGATAGATAGAGAGATAGATAGATAGATAGATAGATAGATAGATAGACAGATAGGAGATAGATAGATAGATAGATAGATAGATAGATAGATAGATAGATAGATAGAGAGAGAGAGAGATAGATAGATAGATAGATAGATAGATAGATAGATAGATAGATAGATAGGAGATAGATAGATAGATAGATAGATAGATAGATAGATAGATAGACAGATAGGAGATAGAGAGATAGATAGATAGATAGATAGATAGATAGATAGATAGATAGGAGATAGATAGATAGACAGGTAGATAGAAAGATAGGTAGGTAGATAGATAGATAGATAGATACCGTATATACTCGAGTATAAGCCGAATTTTTCAGCCCAGTTTTTTTTTGCTGAAAAAGCCCCCCTCGGCTTATACTCGAGTCAGCAAAAAAAAAAAAATATTTTTTTAGGAGGGGGGGGACCTATGACCATTCACAATATTAATGTATAGATTCTCCCATAAATTTGTGCAAAAGAAGAAAAAAAGATTAAAAAAAAAAAAAAGTTGTAAATCCCTCCTTTCCCTAGAATACATACAAAAGTAGAAAAGTACTGTGAAACACATACACATTAGGTATCCCTGTGTCTGACAGTGCCCGGTCTACTGAATATAGGGGATCTGCAGTGCTCCTGTTCCGTCGGGAAGGGATTAATAGGAGCACTGCAGATACCCTATAGTCAGCCAGACTGAATTCCAAGTGGGGGAAGAAAAACCCCAGTCCTCAAGCTCAGGGAAGGGGCAGACAGACAACCAAAACACCCCCCCCCCTTCCCCAGCATCTACTGCACCCAAAAACTCCGACCATTTTAATTTTTGAAATTTCCCCTCGAGTCAATAAGTTTTCCTAGTTTTTTGTGGTAAAATTAGGGGGGTCGGCTTATATTCGGGTCGGCTTATACTCGAGTATATACGGTAGATAGATAGGAGATAGATAGATAGATAGATAGATAGATAGACAGATAGGAGATAGATAGATAGATAGATAGATAGATAGATAGATAGATGATAGATAATAGATCGATATGAGATGAATGGATAGATATAAAAAATAAAATACAGGTAGTCCTCGACTTACGACGTTGATCCGTTCTTGCGCGGCGTTGTAAACTGAATTTCGAAGCAAGTCGGAAACCTACCATACCGACGCCGCGTAGGAACGGATTAACGTGATTTAGTGTGCAGCGGCTCGAAAGACCTATGAGAAAAAGTAAGCTCACTTGTAACAGCAAGCTGCCAGCTCTCTTCCGATGAGCAAGGACGAGCCTGCTGCAGAACCAGAATCGATTTGCCGCAGGCTAGTCCTTGCTAGCCGGGAGTGCTGGCAGTTTTCTGTTACAAGGGAGCTCTGATCTCTGGTCGTATCCAAGAAACGTCGTAACCCGAGGCCGTCGTAACCCGAGGACTACCTGTAAAATGTTTCAGCCTTTTTCGTTCCTTTTCCTCCAGTCATCTGATAAATAACATAATAATTAGATAATAATAATAATAATAATAATAATAATAATAATGTCAGTTATTTATAGAATAATTTGTTCCAGTTTTGGTGACTCCCAATGTGATTTCCATGTAATATTTCTGACATGACATACTCTTCTGTATCTGCTGGTGCATTAGATTGTGTATGTGTAATAATCCTAGGACTATACTCAGGGTCGGACTGGGGTGTCTAGGGCCCACCAGTGGAATTATTTCTAGGGGCCCACCATCAGGATCCCTGCAAACCAGCGATACCAAGACAGGGCGGCTGAAGGTAATAACATATCAGGAGCCATGCTGCTCACCCGCCATACGATGTGCAACAGACACAGGCGGGGACAAACGGGGTGCTGGGGACAAAAGCTCAATGTGGAAAAAATATATTGGGATTCACTGCAATTTTTTTCCCACAATGTTTTTTTAGTTGCATCTCGCTGTTGCGCCTCCTTAAAGAGGACCTATCACCATCTGGGGCACATGAGGTTTAATACACCGCTAGAAAGCCAACAGTGCGCTGAATTCAGCGTACTATTGGCTTTCACGTTCTGTGCTGGTACCGTAGATCTTCATCGTCAGAAGGGCGTTATGACAGTCAGTCAGGAACGCCCTTCCTCACGGTAGCGTCTATAGCGCTGTACTGTGAGAGGGGTCGCTGCTTACCAGGCAGCGATGACGCTGAGCGCACAGTACAGTGCTATAGGCGCTGCTGTGAGGAAGGGCGTTCCGGACTGACTGTCATAAACACCCTTCTGACACTGAATAGCTACGATACCGGCACCGATAGCTCTTCACTGGGGGGCACAGAACGGGAAAGCCGAAAGTGCGCTGAATTCATCGCACTGTCAGCTCTCTAGCAGTGTATTAAACTGCATGTGTCCCAGGAGGTGAAAGGTCCTCTTTAACATCTCAATATACTGTACATCACACTATAAGGATAAGGCCTAATGCAGCGTCCCGCAGCAAAAAAGCGCTGCAGGAAAACCCCCGGCACCGACACATCAGTTTTTGCAGCGCTTTTTGCAGAAACTCCACAGAGGTTTCCTCCGAGGACTTTCTGCTTCCTTTATATCTATAGGGACACTGTAAGTGTTTCTGTAGGTATAAATGACATGCTGCGATTTCCAAAAACTGCACACAACAGTTACCTACACACTCATACATATACATATTAAAGGGGATGTCCAGGCTTAATTATTTTTATGGCGTATCTTCATGGTAGGCCATAAATACCTGATCATTAGGGGACTGATACGCGGCCCCATCAGCTGTACGGAACCACTTCTGGCGCCCGTTTTGTACACAATACAGGACTGGAAGCAGAAAGTTTCATCCACTATATAGTTGCCTGGCAGATTCACGGCAGCTCAGCTCCCACTGACTTCAATAAGTGCCGAGATGCAGAGAAGGTGCCGGCTGATATACAGTGGACAGAGCTTTCTGCTTCTGGCCCCGTATTGTGTACAGGACTGGTGCCAGAAGAGGCTCCATACAGCTGATCGGTCTGAGGGCTGGGTCTGGGACCCCTACAGATCAGGCATTTATAGCCTATGCTGACAATAAACCATAGAAAATTATGCCTGGACAACCCCTTTAATTTTCCCCCCGAATGCCCCACACTTTAAAGAGGTTGTCCAGAATAATTTTTTTTTTGATTATAATTATTCCGGGGAGGTGAAAAACAAAGCACACAAAAAAACCCCACACTCATGTGTTCCCAGTGCTCCGGTCCTGCAGTTCTGCTGGTAGTTACATGCCAGACTGGACCGCACTGGGAGACACTGGGAACAGGACAGTATGCTTGTGTGCTTAAAAAAAATAGAAAGTGTTTTTAAGGGCTCCTTCACATCTGCGCCCCGGCTCTCCACTTTCAGGTTTCCGTTTCCTGCCCGAAACTGGGGAGGAGACGGAAACCTGCAGGCATTTTTCAAACCCGTTCAAATGAAGTGTGCGTCCGTGAGCGCCTGTGAGCGTTTTGTGCTCCCTGCGGCAAAACGTTTTTGCTTTTTTTAACCGGACACAGAGTCGGACATGCAAGACTTTGTGTCCAGTTTAAAACAGTTTTGCCGCAGAGAACATAAAACGCTCACTGGCGCTCACAGCCAGACTTGGTCCGACAGGTTTCCATCTTCTGCATGCAGAAGACGGAAACCTCAGAACGGAGACCAGACGCTGGTGTGAATCCAGCGTTAGCTGTGTTTTGCTCAGTAGGGCCTAATCCTTGAAGGGCTTGTTCAGGAATTACAGGTTTCTACAAGGAGGCCTGTGAAGGAAAAAAAACAAAACCCACACTCACCTGTGCCTGATTCTCCTACCCCTGTCCGCTCCAGCGGTGCCCCAGAGTTTTTTCAGTCCTCGCCACACGTGACTAGTGTATTGCCAAGTCGCACTTCTCATGCTTTACCTGTAATAAATACTCAACACGCAAGGAATGGATTAAATGGCCACAGCAGCCTTTTATTAATACATAACATAAATAACCATTCTTAAGTGCCAACCCAAACATCCCCCATCAGCCTATCTCCCAACGATGACGGTCCTTGAGGCTCCAACAACCACCGTACTCCAGTCCCTGAGCACCAGCATTTTACCCCTAGCCGCTTTAACACCAGCTCAAGGGCACCTGTTTAATTAGCATTTCCGGTGCTCCTTTAACTAATTAACCTCTAACCTGAATTAACATTTATTAAACCGAGTAAACCAATTAACCAAGATCCCAAATGTCCCTGGGAGTCCAGCCCCTACCTTGGGGCCCTCCCCACCACCAACCTTCCGGTTAGCCCAGCCTCAAGGACCCCCACCGCCACGACGAACACCGATAACACCTTATCGGTGAGCGTCCCGCCACATCCTCAACGCGGTCTCAATGCCCTGCTGTAAATCAAGGCACCACAAGTCAATCCCTACCGCGTTTAAATGTACTCCATCCCTCCTCCAAAACGCCCCTGAACCAGACTCCAGCTCAAGATGCCGCACCGCCAATGCCCCATTACGTGCCATGAAACGTCCCACTGCCCGGTTCACTTTTATGCGGGCTTTGTTAATCCTTTCAACAGACCGCACGTCCTTCCATACCTTCCGCGGAACAATATCCGACCATATTGTCACCATACCAGGAAACATGGCCCACAATCTCAACAGATCAAATTTAATATCATTGATCAACTCCCGAAACGGACGCCGACCAAGATCATTTCCTCCTACATGCAGCAGAAGGACGTCCGGCGGTCTGTCCAACCGCGCGAAGCGATGAAATTCACCCAAAACCCTACCCCATAACATACCTCTAAGCCCCAACCAACGTATAGTGGCTAACTCCCTCGCAAAACCCAACTGCTTGCCGTCCGGACGTACAGCTGCCCTTTCCGCTCCCCAGAAGACAAAAGAATGGCCCATGACCCAGACCAAACGAGGACCAGCACCTGCAAAACCAAAGAAAAACATCACAAACAACCTCCCCACAGTAACAACAAAAACCCCCCAGCCCAGACAACGTACTTCACATAATGCCCTCTGGGCGGATATAAGATCTAAAACGAACAGACTCCCAACGCCCAATCCGTTTTATTACCTCATCCCCCAGGCCCCACCTTGCCGCCTCTGTCGCCGCCCCAATCCTGAAGGAATGCCCACAAAATCTCTCCTCCCCCCGCCCCAACAGTTGCAAACATTTTCTAAAAACTGGAATCTGGACAAAAACTTACCATCTGTATGAACCAGAAGGGGGCCGGCCGACCCCCTCTTGCCCGACAAATAAGCACGCATACACAACACAGGGCACATATCACACCGCGGTACCGCAAACAATCGAACCCTACAGCCCCTACCCTCCTGATCCGTTTTTGAACGACGCAACTTCACCTCCACCCTATCATCGTACATGTCCACATCGTCCCAAAACAGACCACCCGGCCGCGACCGTGACCCACTCACCAATTCCCCTAACCGGAATGCTCCAAAAAAAGCTAGGGAGAATGCCGCCTTAAATAACAATACTTCCTCAGCATTCGAACACACCCCACCCAAAACCGAGCCCAATTCCACCAACAAAGAAAAGGAAACTGGTTTCCTGTCGTCCGCCAACACCCGAAAGCGACGCCACCCCTTAATTGCCCTTTGAACCAAAAACGACTTAGTAAAATCTTTTAGACCCTTACTCTTAAAACCGAACGCTAGCCCCGCTAAACCCGAATTCATCTTCCCGACTGACCAACCGATTTCTTTACAATGGCCCACAAACAAAACAAGCGCCATTTCCCAATCATCAACACCGGCACCCAATAAAGCCACCCACCTTTCCCACTCATCCCACGCTTTACCATACGACAGCCACGTAGTGTCCACTAAGGAGGCACGAATCAGAGATTCTGCCGACCTACCGGCACGTTCCACAACTCCGTCGGCCATGGCAAGCCGCACTCCTCCGCTTCCGGCACCAACGTCCTGAACCGCTCCAACTGTAGACGAGAAAGTGCATCTGCCACATCATTCTGGACACCAGGAACATGCACCGCTACCACACACGCGTTCAGACGCAAGCATTCTAAAACCAAATGCTGAAGCACACGAACCACGGGGGGCGAGGATGCGGACAACCTATTCAAAGCCTGCACCACCCCAAGGTTATCGCAATGAAAGCGAACCCTTTTATTCTGAAAAAAGGCCCCCCAAACCATTACCGAAACTAAAATTGGAAAAAGCTCCAACAAAGCCAAATTTTTTACCAAACCATTCGTCACCCAATCCTCCGGCCACGAACCCACGCACCAACTGCCCTGAAAATACGCCCCAAACCCCACACTACCAGCAGCATCTGTAAACAACTCGAAGTCCGCCGCTTCCACAACCTCCCCCATCCACAACGATCGCCCATTATACTGCATCAGAAAAGACTCCCAAACCCGTAGATCACCCCGCAATTCACTCCCCAACCTAACAAAATGAGACGGAACCGTGACACCCGCCGTCGCTGCCGCCAATCGCCGCGAAAAGACTCTGCCCATAGGCATAATGCGACAAGCGAAGTTCAGTTTGCCTAAAAGAGACTGCAGCTCAGGCAGCCGCAGCTTTTTTAGCCGACACGCTCTCTGAACATCCGCCCGCAATCCAGATAACTTGTCGTCCGGAAGACGACACTCCATCCGAACCGTATCGATGGTAATGCCCAAAAAACTAAGCTCCGTCATTGGACCCTCCGTCTTTTCACGCGCCAAAGGCACCCCGAAATCGGATGTTACCCTTTCAATCGTGTGCAACAACAAAGAGCAAACAGAAGAACCCCCGGGGCCAATGCATAAAAAGTCATCCAAATAATGGATAACTGATGCACAGCCTGAAACATCCCTCACCACCCATTCCAAAAAACAACTAAACTTCTCAAAGTAAGCACACGACAAGGAACACCCCATTGGTAACCAACAGTCGACGTAAAACATCCCTTCCCAATGACATCCCAGCAAATGTTGGCTATCCGGGTGCACCGGAAGCAGCCTAAAGGCCGCCTCGATGTCTGTTTTAGCCAACAAGGCCCCAGCCCCAAAACGCCGTACCCACCCAATCGCCGCATCAAGAAAAGTGTACACAACCGAACACAACCCCGGGTCAATCCCATCATTCACCGATAAACCCTTAGGGAAGGATAAATGGTGAATGAGCCGAAATTTGTTCGGCTCCTTTTTTGGAACCACCCCTAATGGCGACACCCTCAAATTCGGCAAAGGAGGATCCGGAAAAGGACCAGCAATGCGACCCAATCTAACTTCCTTGTCCAACTTATCCGATACCACCTCCGGATGCTCCCTTGCCGAACGCAAATTCCTAACCACCCCCCCAACCGCTACGTCAACGAATGGTATTCTAAAACCCGCAACTAACAACTCCGCCGCTTCCTTATCCGGGTACCTACTTAGAAAAGGAAGCATCCTTTCCAGCCGTACTGGCGTCACCCCCTTTTCCAGCCCCATCCCCCGACTTCTGCTTGGATTTAAAACACCTACTCGCCCCGTGAGCGCCCCCACATCCTGAGCACTCATGTTTAAATTTACATTTTGCCCCGAACTTGCATCCTCCCTCATTAAACAAGAAACAGAGACCCTTCTGGGCGGCGACCGAGCGCCCCGAAGACTCAGAGCCCCCGGTCCCCCCCTGAAAGGGCGAACTCACCCTGGGCTGCGCCATTGTTCTCAACCATAAGCCCATATCTTTGTGGTCCCAGCGAATGCTGGACCGCACTGCCTTCCGCTGACGAAATTGTTCGTCATAGCGGAGCCAAGCCTGGCCCCCATATACCCTATGCGCCTCCCCTATGGCATCTAAATAGCAAAAAAGGGCCGAGCAGTTCTCCGGCGCCTTTTCACCGATGACGCTAGCTAATATGGCAAACGCCTGTAGCCAATTAGCAAACGTTCTAGGAATAAGCCTATATCTCCTTTTTTCTTCCTCCTCCTTCTTTTCTTCCTTCCTGGGCCTATCCAAATTAAAACTCTCTAACGGAAGCAAAGAAAATATGTCTACGTATTCTCCCTTCCAAATACGCTCCCTGACCTCGGGTTTTAAATGAGCCCCTAACGGTCCCTCAAAGCATATATATACCTCCCCTTTCGCCGCATCATCAAGACGCGGCGCATCCTTCTCCTCTCCCTGTGTCTGAACTGACACTGACACCCCAGACGCCACTCCGGATGACCCCACCCCCGACGCAACTGAAGACCCCCCAACACTCCAAGCCGCCGCAGGAGATACCGCCACCCCCCTTGGACTCCCCTGACCCCTAACCAATTCAGTTAAAGCCCCCACAAAAGCTAATAAACCCCTACCTAGCTCCCCTTGGGCCTCACTAACCCCCCCCCCCCATGTTAGCTAGGAAGGGCCCTGGCAGGTAAAGAGAAGCCTCACCTTGGAGCCTGGGTGCTGTGACCCCAGCTGCCGATGGATCCTGCTCCAGATGAACCGGGAGGGCTCCTGCCCCCCCCCCAGACGGGATCTCCAGACGCACAGGAAGGGCTCCTGCCCCTGCACCCGACTCCACCACCGAAGCTTCAGACCCCCTGGCCAGGGTCCTGGCAGCATTCAGCCCCTCAGCCTCCGTGCCAAGGGCGCCAACCCGACTCTCCCCCAGAGACACAGCATCTGATGTGCGCGCCGGCCCCGCCTCCCGCAAGCTGTCAGAGGCCGCGCCGACGGCAGGAAGTTGTAGCAGAGCCGGCTGGGACGCCGCCGCAGCCGGAAGGCTTCCAGGCATCACTCCGGACACCACGCAGGTAGGAGACGGAGGAGGGGCGACTCCCCTCCCCTGCTGCAGGCCCCGCCGATGAACGGGATTCCTCCCAGCCCGGGAAGGCCTGACGGCGGCATGCCGAGAGGTCCCCCGGACCGGAGCGTCCCTAGAGGGGCTCCCTAAACGGCGCCGGGCCCGAGGGGTGTGTTCTGGGCTAAGGCGCGCCGGAGGCCTGGTCCTCCGCGGCCGGCGTGTAGGAGGAGAGGGGCAGCGGGCCGCCTCTCCTACACCCCTAAGCAGTCCATGAAGCTGGGACTGCAGCCACTGAGACCCATTCCTATCCGCCTCAGCCCTAAGCTGGGCCAGCATAGCATCCACGTCAGACATGACAAGGCCTGAGCTGAGGTGAAGAGACGTGTGTGTGTGGCTTCCTTCACGTCTACTTTTGGCGAAAGTGGCGGGAATCTTCCCGCCCTGGGTTTATATATGCCCCCCCCAACTCCCCCTTCCTTTTTAACCCCTCCCACAATCACATGACCCTTTTGCCTCATTCAAACCGGCCAATTAACCCTTCCCTGCCATAATCCCTTGTTCACGTGCTCCTGGCTCACTCCTGTCATGTACGCTTCCCTTTCAATCCTGCGTCTTCAGTCCAGCTCCACTTAATCGATGAAGTCAATCATCTGCCTCAGCAGCCGAAGGAAAGAAACCGCGATATCACTCACATATGTCACCTGTGACGTCATGTGTCCTTTCCTTAGGCCGCTGATTGGCCTCAGCAGTCACGTGTGGCGATGACATCTGCCAGAACAACGCTCCGGGAGCCACTGGACCAGACGGACGTGGGAGACACCGGAGACAGGCGAGTATGGGTTTTGCTTTTTTTTCTTATTTGTGACCTTTCCCTTGCAGAGAACTGTAATTCCTGGATAACCCCTGTAACATCTCAGTATACTGAACATCACACTATAAAATACAATTCTAGTATGCATAATGGTAGACATGTAGAGAAGAAAACAGAAAGACACTCATATGCTGGATATACTTAGGCCTGGTTCACATCTGCATTCGGTATTCCTTTTTGGGAAGTCCGCTTGGGGTTCCCCCAAACAGAAACCTATACGCATTAAAAAGCGGTGAGCAATGAAACCACACGGACCCCATAGACTATAATGGGGTCCATGTGTTTTCCGTGCAGTGTCCGCATGAATCGTGTGGTGAGAAAAGTGCTGCAAGTACTCCTTTTCTCTCCACGTGATTCATGTGGACACCGCACAGAAAACACAAAGACCCCATTATAGTCTATGGGGTCCGTGTGGTTTCATTGCTCACCGCTTTTTAATGCGTATAGGTTTCTGTTCGGGGGAACCCCAAGTGGACTTCCCAAAAAGGAATACTGAACGCAGGTGTGAACCAGGCCTAATACATATAACATATATTTACACACATACATTCATATACAATATACATACATACAGACACACACACCTATCTACAAACATACAGGGCTCACACAGTATATCAGACACTTTACACAAATATACACACATTAAATATACATATTTTTACCCAAAAAATGTACTTACATTTGGCCTGGTGCACTGGATATGGAGGAGGCTCCTGTGCAGCTTTGTCCTGTCTGGCCTGTGGTGAAAGGTCTGCTTCATTGCAGTAGCCGTCAGACTTCCCCCTGCACTCTCCGATCTGTGTGGGGGAGGGGCAGCACACATCCTGCTACATGCCGGCAGTGCACAGTGCAGGGAGGAGAAGCCCCGCGCCTGCTAATTCTCACACACTCGCAGGGAATGGTACAGACAGTACGACACTTAAACCTCCTCTTGGGCAGGGGCCCGAATTGCAATGTCAGGGCCCCGATCGGTCCCCTAACCATCCCGATCGGCCCTTGATCATGCAGATCGGGCCCCTGCCTATACTTTTTCTTATATAATTATAAAAAAAATTTAGTCGGGGCCTGGGGCCCACCGGGGAACCCCCCGGTGCTCCGGCAGGCCAGTCCGACCCTGACTATACTGCAGTGAGATGTTACGAGAGGACATCCCTAGGCCTTCGCCTTCTTGTACTGCGCAATTGCTTGCATCTCAGTTCACAAGGAGTTAAACATCCAGGTTGTCTCTGCTCTGTGACGTTAGGACTCAGCCACCTCTGCCTTCCTTGTACTACAGGAGTTACATTCTTATTTCTATTATTTCTTTTCTGGTATTGTTTCATCACCATTATTAGGTTCTACTCATTTATTTTTACCATTTAATTTTTCCAGTCCCCTTAAGAGATTTTATTATTTCTAACTATAAGTATCCCATACGGTTACACCATATATTATAGGACGGTACGTTACTGCATACACAATGCCTTCATGCCTCAGGTATGCCCTAATAGTCACTAATATTAGACAACCCTGTGAACCCTTATTAGACCCTGCACTGTTAATATGTCACTGTCAACCCGCGATTTCCCCCATTACCTCGGAAGCCACATTCCCACTGTCAGTTGCTCGGCCACAGCTGTTGTGACGGACATAATGAGCAATGACATACAGGTGTCGCCATCTTTAACTTCAATCTGATAACTCGCTGTAGTGTGATAACAAAAGCAATGGGAAAAAGTCAGATATGGCTAAGACTTCAGGTTTTTTGTCTGTTGTATTTTTTCTATAGATTTAACAGGGGAATAAAGAATGCAGAGAGAATGCAGCTACGTTTTTCATAGATGTGTTTTGCTATGGGGGAGTTTTAAAGGAATTCTATCATTAGCATACCCTTTTGGAACATTGGAACAGCCTTAAAGGAATTCTATTATTAGAATCCCGTCGTAAGCTAAACCCACATCGGAATAGTCTTAAGAAAGACTACTCTTCCCCTACTTTTAGATGTCTTCTCCACAATGCCGTTCCTTAGATATCCTGGTTTATCATCCAACACTGGGGGGCGTCCCTTGTGCTGTGAGAAAACTATCCAGCGCTGCCTTCTTCTTGTTCGCCGACTCCGCCTCTTCTTTCCTGTTTGGCCACAGGAAAATGGCGACGGACATGCCCAGTTGGCGCTTTTTTAAGAAGACGTGACAGGACAAGGTGGAAGAGGTGGAGGCGGGGATCAAAAAGAAATTGGTGCTGGAGAATTTTCCCGTCACCAATGCTGTAAGAAAATCAATTAGCATATTGACAAAAACCAGGTTATCTGAGGAATGGCGGCGCGGAGAAGACAAAGAATAGGCTTTCTTAAGGCTATTCCGACGTGGGTTTAGCTTCAAACAGGATTCTATTGATAGAATCCCTTTAAGAAAGGCTATTCTTCTCTTCCCTTTATTAGTCTGATCCGCCCCACCATTCCTGAGAAACTTCTTCTTTCTTTCATATGTAAATAGGTTTTCAGATAGCACTGGGAGCGTCCCCTGTGCTGTCCAAAAACTCTCCAGAGACGCCTCTGTCTTCTTCTCCGTCTCTCTTCTCTCATGTCACTGTCGCGTCTTCATCCAAGAGCCCAAACTGCGCATGTCCGTTGGCCATTTTCCTGTGGCCTCTCCCGTTCAGCCACAGAAAAATGGCTGACGGACATGCGTAGTCTGCGCTTTTTGATGAAGACGTGATGGGGACATGGGAGAAGAGGTGATCCGGAGAAGACAGAGGCGTCGCTGGAGAGTTTTCGGACAGCACAAGGGACGCTCCCAGTGTTGTCTAAAAACTCATTTACATATAGAAGTAAGAAGAAATTTCTCAGGACTGGCGGGTGGATCAGAAGAATAAAGGTAAGAGAAGAATAGCCTTTCTTAAGGGAATTCTAATGATTCTAATGATAGAATCCCTTTAACATCTGCATTGTCAGTGAATCACCCTGACCCTTTATATTGTAATACGCCCGTCCCATATGGGTCAGTTTTGCAGCCTGGGCTTACTGAAGGATATTAATGGGTCTGTAAGGGTATGGGTGGCACACGGATATCAGCCACAGACCTGACACATGTACACAGGTCATGTGCATGTAACCAAAGGGGGAGTTCACATGGAGTAACGTGCCGCATGATGTGGCACGTATATGCAGTGTTAGATTATGTGGGCCGTATACGCTCCCATTGGGCCGTGATTTTGAAAATAACGCGGCGTTTACGATCCACGCTCCCATTGAAATCAATGGGAGCGTATACGGCCCGTAAAATCTCACACGGCGTATACGCGCCACATCACGCGACACGTTACTCTGTGTGAACTTACCCTTAAAGTGAATATCAATTCTACTTAACAAGTCATGTCAAACATGGCTACACCTGTACACGTGCCATATTTCTCATGCCTGGTTCACATCTGCCTATCCTGGTAATCCGCACGGGGAATCCGCACGGGGACAACCGAACACATTGACAAGCGGGGAGCAGTGAAAGCACACGGACCCCATAGACTATAATGGGATCCGTGTGCTTTCCACGCAGGCTCCACACGAGTCATGCGGACAGGAAAGTAGATCATGAAGTACTTTTCTGTCTGCATGTTCTGTGCGGACACCTCACATAAAGCACACGGACCCCATTACAGTCTATGGGGTCCGTGTGCTTTCATTACTCACCGCTTTCCAATGCGTTCGGCATTCCGTTCGGGAATGGATTACCGAACGCAAATGTGAGCCAGGCCTCAGGAAGGGGTTAAGATCTGCCTTATCCTCCCCCGCCCCCTCTATACCATTATAAACATGCGATATACGTCTTCTATAAGGTAAACCTCGCCACGTGACGTCGACTCTATATCAGAGGCATACTCCATTGTGGCATACCTCCTCCTTACATAACAACGTGTCGCTATCTCGCTGTTCCTTTAACAAAAGCTACAGGATACTTTCTGCAAATGTGTTTGTCTTCGCTGTAAGGACCCTCGAGAAACAAAAGGATTATTTGTATGCATCCAAGTAAAATACAGATTTGCCTCTTAAATAATACAGTTCCTTTCTCTCCTACACACTAAACATGGTAATCCTTTCACATTACAAGTGAGTGACACGCGCGCCGAAGCCGCCATGCATATATTACAAGGACGAGCCTATACCGCCGGCCTCACCTGTATTGTGCGCACACTGAACCCGCACAAGATTTTTTTTTCTTCTTCTCTCTGCTTTCCGCGCACCTCGGCGGTGGTGACAAGGCATTTGCTTGCAGAAGACTTTCTCATTTGCAATTTGTCTACAGATCAGGCCATTAGCGACAACCGTTTCCTGAAGGTCAAGAAAGGAACGCAGGGAAGAACATTGAGATTTCAGCATAACATTTCATTAAAAGCTTCGTTACCGAAAAAATGTGTTTTCTTAATTGTATCCAGTATTCAAAATGTTACCGCTATATATAGCATAGCCATCTTATAGGTGTCGGCTGGTGGGCCTTGTATTTTATGCCTTATCGCATCCTCAGAGGGAATGTGTCACCAGACAATGGCCAAGTTTTATATTAATAATATGGAACAATTTAAAAAAAACTTTGCTAAAAATTCTTTAGCGATATGTATTAGCTAGATTTTAAAAGAATCCTAAAAATCGTGCAGTTCGGACTCTGGCCACTAAGCCAAAGACTAGGCTGAGACTTCCTGTTTCCTTTAGGAGATTTCTTTGCAGCAGTTGCCTTACTTACAGCACACTGATGGTCCCATCTATCATGCATATGTAGCTAAAACATAAAATCCACCAGTCACAATAAGAGATTTCAGAACTACTCCCCTCTCTGCACAATAATCTATACTCAGGTCACAGAGAATGCTTAGAAAACTTTCCCATAGAAGTCAATAGGGTCTACTCCAGACCATTGCATCTATGGCTCATGGTCGATCTACAGGAGATAGGAAGTCACAAACTATTTTAGGCTTTGTGGTAAGAGTTGGAATTGTGAGAATTTTAAAAAATTTTTAATACTGCTAATAGCAGGCTAAGAAAGGCTATTCATCTCCTACCTTTAGACGTTGTCTCCAGCCCCCGTCCGGTGAAAAATCAGTTTTTTCTTGGTATTCAAATGAGTTCTCTCACAGCACTGGAGGCGGGCCTCAGAACTCAAACAGCACTGGGGGCGTCCCCAATGCTGCTAGAGAACTCCAGTACGCTCTGTACTCCATGGAACTACAGGAGCGTAGTGCGCATGCATACATAAGCGGTTTCCAAAAAATGGCCACCGGCCTGTGCACTCGGCTCTGCATGCGTCCCCATGCCGAAGCTGACTGAGCAGGTGTCGAAGTGTGACCCCAGCGCCGGAAGAATACGAGTGAACAGGTTGCTGAAGAAGATGGAGGCGTCGCTGGAGAGAGTTCTCTCGCAGCATTGGAGACACCCCCCAGTGCTGTTTGAGCGCTGGGGCCCGCCCCCAATGCTGCGAGAGAACTAATTTGCATACCAACAAAGAACGGATTTTTCACCGAACAGCGGGCCGGAGACAACTTATAAAGGTAGGAGACGAATAGCCTTTCTTAAGGCTATTCTGACATGTGAACGAGAAAAAAAGAGTTTAAATGGTAGAATCCCTTTAAGGCTGAAGCCCCACATTGCAAAAACTCTGGCTAATCCTTTCCACACATTGCAGAAAAAAATCGGTAGCGGTAATGCTGCGTCAGAAAAAACCTGCAGCATGTCAATTATACTTGCAGCAAAAAAGGGCAGCACGGTGGCTCAGTGGTTAGCACTGCAGCCTTGCAGTGCTGGAGTCCTGGGTTTGAATCCTGGCAAGGACAACATCTGTAAGGAGTTTGCATGTTCTCCCATTGTGGATCTCCTCCCATTCTACAAAGACATACTGATAGGAAAAAAATATATATATATTTACATTGTGATCCCTAAATGGGGCTCACAATATCCATTAAAAAATAAATAAATTATACCTGCAGAAATGCTGGCGGTTTCCGTATAGGTATAATAGGGGCGGAAAGTCCACTGAGGAAAACTTAAAGGGATTCTACCACTAAAAAGTTTTTTTTTGTGCTTAAGACGTCGGAATAGCCTTTAGAAAGGCTGTTCATATCTTACTCTTAGACGTGGTCTCCGGCCTGCCGGCGGCCATTTTTGGGAGGCCGCTCTTGCTCTTGTAGTTCAATACAGGAGTGTACTGCACAGGCGTCGGAGGTTGGACTGAGACAGAATACAGAAGAGGCGGTTGCAGCTGAAATTGTAGGCGTGGCTGGAGAGACCTCTCTGGCAGCAGTGGGGACACTGTTTGAGTGCTGAGGCCCGCCCCCAGTGCTGCGAGAGAACTCATTTGCATACCAGTAAAAACTGGTATTTCTACGGAACGGCGGGCCGGAGACCACGTCTAAAGGTAAGAGACGAATAGCCTTTCTGAAGGCTATTCCGATGTCTTAAGCACAAAAAAAAACAAAAAAAAACGTTTTAGTGGTAGAATCCCTTTAATGAAAAACATCACTGCTGAAAAAACTGATGCGTGTGCATTTTATTTGGCAGTGTATTTGGTTTGGATTGTAATTGAGTAATATATGGTTTGGCTAAATTTTATTAAAATATCCTCAGTAGTCTGGATGCTATAGCCGATTCTTTAAAGCCTCCATGTCATGGGATAGCTTGTACCTGTAGGTCTGAAGACATCTTTATCCCTTTATTGACCTCCACTTGCTGTACGCCTAAAGGGATCTCCACCATCTGTACCGCCGAAGGGCCTCCATTTGGTTGGTCATGTACCTGTAGGTCTGAAGACATCTCTACCATCTTTATCCCTTTATTGGCCTCCACTCACTGTACGCTTAATGGGATCTCCACCATCTGTCCCACCAAAGGGCTTCCATGTGGTGGGACATGTTGAACCTGTAGGTCTGAAGACATCTCTACCATCTTTATGCCTTTATTGGCCTCCACTCACTGTACACCTACAGGCATCTCCACCATCTGTCCCGTCAAAGGGCCTCCATGTGGTGGGATATGTTGTACCTGTAAGTCTGAAGACATCTCTACCATCTTTATCCCTTTATTGGCCTCCACTCACTGTACGCCTAAAAGGATCTCTACTATCTGTCCCGTCAAAGGGCCTCCATGTGGTGGGACATGTTGTACCTGTAGATCTGGAGACATTTCTACCATCTCTATCCCTTTATTGGCCTCCACGCACTGTACGTCTAAAAGGATCTCTACTATCTGTCCCGTCAAAGGGCCTCCATGTGGTGGGACATGTTGTACCTGTAGATCTGGAGTCATTTCTACCATCTTTATCCCTTTATTGGCCTCCACTTGCTGTATGCCTAAAGGGATCTCCACCATCTGTCCCACCAAAGGGCTTCCATGTGGTGGGACATGTTGTACCTGTAGATCTGGACACATTTCTACCATCTCTATCCCTTTATTGGCCTCCACTTGCTGTATGCCTTAAGGGATCTCCACCATCTGCCCCGCCGAAGGGCCTTCACGCCTCGTATGAAGTTTTCACTACTCGCGTTCCACCATTATATGGACATGTAATGAGGTAGAAAATAGTATTTTAGACAATGTAGCAACTAATACTAATTATAACCGAGGTCTTGTTTAGATAATCAAGTTGATTTAATAGACTTGAAGTTAATAAGGCTTGAAAAGTGCCAAAATTACTCATTGTAGACCCCCTCCCACTTTTCTCACAGCTCGTACTAATGGCATTACACAGCAGGGGGAGATAATGAGCACAGGAGAAATCTCTGCTCCTTCCTGAGACATGACGATGTCTTTATCATCTGCCTGATGAATGTTCATTGTAATGTATTTATCCATGTTCCATGTTACTTATTTCCTCCCAACCACAATCCCACAAGGATACATTAAAATTTCCTGATATCTTGCATTTTTCTTCAATAAAAAGGAATAAATGGAACTCGAAAGTTCAGACCCCCATTGATCAAGAGAAGGTTCCTGATGGATCAGTGGTCTGGGAGCTCCCACATGGCTGAGGGCTGAAATTAATGGTGCGGTCCAAAAGTCCTCTGTTCTGATCAGTGGGGGTCTAGGCGGATGGACACACACTGATCTGCAAGTCATCCATAGGAGAGGGGAATAAGTTGGTTTATGGGGAAAAACCCTTTAAAGAAAGTTGAATTTAACATTACAGGTAACTTTTTTTATGTGTATTTGTGGCTATTATATGACTTGTCTTCTGTAGTTTTAGCAGTTTTCCCCTCTGCAGTTGCTGGGGACAGAATTGGTGAGGACAGCATTGCTCCCATGATGTCTCCCATAGGCAGTACATGGAGAAAATAGGAGATTCTGCTCCTTATCACCATCTCACTGACTCATAAACACTGTGAAGAATTTATAAAGACCAGTGCCTCATGTTCTAGTCTTAATATGACATGGTTCTAGCACACTATGGGAGAACCTGTCTTCCAGACTTGGAAGGGGCTGACTTCATGGGTAACTCTCACCAGTTTCCCAGAGACCATGGGACGAATATGCAAATCTATCTTCCATGATGAAATTAGTAAGTCAGGTGCCTCAGTGTTGCAAACCAATAGAGGGCGCTCACTGGAATGTGCAAGCCTGTCTTCCCTGATGTAATTAGGAAGACAGAATCTCAGTGAGATAGCCCGATAAAGGCTGCTCCCTTTAACATCATGCTTAACCTTCCAAGAGGCCTTTGTTTTGCAATGATGCTGGGATTATTACCAGGTATAGTCTCTCAACTAAGGACGGCCATTTCAACGTTTTTGCATCTCTTCAGCCCGGTGTAGAGAAGACTAACCTGGTAGAGGTGAGAGGCTTAGACAGGGTTAGGGGGATATCGTCACTCCTTGGGGAGAGACCACCATATAGGTGTGTGGAGACTTATTAAGCCTTTAGCACTCCACTTTGCAAGGGACCATGGGAAGAATATACAACTCTCTCCTCCATCACTTAGATTCTGTCTTCCTAATTACATCAGGGAAGACAGGCTTGCACATTCCAGTGAGCGCCCTCTATTGGTTTGCAACACTGAGGCACCTGACTTCCTAATTACATCATGGAAGACAGATTTGCATATTCTTTCCTAGAGTGAGTTATAGTAAATCTGTCAATCCAAGGTTTCTACAACCTGGCGGGCTTTGATCCTTGCCCTGCTCACTTATATGTATTGCCAAACAAGTTGGAAAATGGACAAACTGTTACAAATAACCATGGACCAAAATTGTGCACCAGAAAACCGGCATGGCAAGTTTAGTAACTTCCCCATTTTATAGGACACTATAGAGAAGTACTCATCACTACTGATGTTAATAAAGCATTTGGGATTAGATAGAAACTTACTATTAGCTGCAGCAGACTGTTTGTCTGTGCTTATGTTTTTTTTCTCTCTGAATTGGCTCCTTCTGCTGTTCCCCTTTCCTTATTATGGGCACATGTTGTCTAAAACATCTGTGAGCTTACCATCTTGGGAGACAAAGGGGTTTTCCAGACATTTTTTTTTATACTGATGACCTATTCACTTCTGGCCCAATCCACATTAGTATTTTCTGGCCTCAGCTGATCACTGTGGGATCCAGGTATCAGACCCCCATCGATCAGTTCATGATGGCCTATAGATAGGTCATCAATATAGAAAGGAACTTTTATTGGGGCCTAAAAATAAAACTTTCAGCAGAGATTTCAGAGTGAAAGTCAGTTGATTGATTAGCAAAGAAAAATAATATGACAAAGCTGTAAACCAAAAGCAGTGAGTGGTAGGTGTTTTTTTGGGGGGTAGAAATATCTTTTGGGTAGACCATCGATGCATGGATAGGTCTAACTTCTACAATCAGTGGTCCCTTCGAATGCTTATGAAGAGGCTCAGGAGCACAAATTTGTACATGTGATGTGTTTGGAACTGGAAACGGTCTCATGAACAGAACTGAGATTTAGGATTGGGGATAGCCACACGTAGAGATGTGCCAATGTGCCCTGGAAAACCTCATGAAGAACCCTCATATTGCTAATTGTGACGTTGGACCTCAGCTGGTGACACGATGGTCGACCCTTTAACCATTACTGATCATATTGCTGAGCTCTTGTCAAACACCCGTCATCACCAGTGATCCTAAACTTGTGGTTTTATACTGATAGCCCGGGGCTAAAGAAATAATCTCAGGTATGACGCAACGGATGTTTGTGCAGCTTATATCCTCGAGCAATGCAGTGACATACTGACATATATTAAAGAAAACAACGGAACTAGAACATGTAATTGTATCATTAGTTATATCTATATATTTGTGGGGCAAAAATCATTCTGATGAGTAGAAATTTCTGAATAGTAAAGCAAATATTCTTCTTTTTTTTTTTAAATTTCGATGGTCAGTTTGTCTCATTGCCCATCTCTTCGCTTTCTATTTGACATACGAGCCCTATTAGATATAACAAAGACCTGCTAACAAAATACAACTCCTGCTCCCAGTTGTGGACCTAGACTCTCTGCTTCCTGAGGCGGATGATCAGAAGACGCCCCCCTTTCCCCCCAGACTGAAGGGGAAGATAGTGGTAACATTACAGTGAATACAGTGCAGTAACATTTTATGACTTACAATAGACTTCTCTGACTCATCGCTCACATTTCCCATCTCTTCCCTTTGGACTGCCATGACCACTTCTTCAAGCTGTGACTTGTCTCTGTAAAGTTTTCAACACAGACATGTTTGACTCCTTTCTTCTCCACGCCCCCGACCCATAAAGTCCCCTAATGAACGCTTTTATAAATGTCCCTTGCACATGGAATTATACCCCACAGCAGCCCCTGCAGCCTCTATTATGCCCCACAGTGGCACACTAGACTATGGAGTATAATAGAGGTTGCAGGGTGGTGCTATCGAGCATAATAGAGGTTGGGTGGGCCAATGTGGGGCATAATAAAGGTTGGGTGGGCCACTGTGTAGCATAATAGAGGTTGTTGGGGCCACTGTGGGGTATAGTAGAGGTTGCAGGGGCCACAGTGGCCCACCCAACCTCAATTATGCCCCATAGTAGCCCACCCATGAACTATTATTATACTCTGGGATCTTTTCAAACCCCAGAATATAATAATCGTAGACTCAGGGGAGGTGAAGAAACATAAATACACTGTTACTAACTCACTTCTCCTAGATTCGCTGTTACTCCTAGCACAAGAGTGCTAGGTGGACGCGGTGAACCATCCACGTGACATCTGGGACATTACCATAAAGGCCCGAAGCCTGTGCTAGGAGTAACACCGGATCCAGAAGAAGTGAGTAACAATGTTTTTTTTATGTTTCTTCACCTTCCCTGGGGCTCCGATTATTATACTCGGGGGTCTGAAAAGTTGTTGGGTTTCACGGGCCCAGGCCTGCTCAAAGCCGCTTCTGCTCCCCTTTTCTGCATTCTATAGCAGAAGGGGAAGTGGGGGGCGGCCATGAGCAGGACTGGGGATAGGTGGGGAAATAGGTCACTACCTGCCGGGGATACTCCAGCAGGTAGCGGCCTATTAAAAAAAAGCAAAAAAAAGGTATCCTCACCTACCTGCGATCCCGAGATGGAGTCGCTGCAGCTGCCTCTTCTTTGCCTGGCCGGGCATAAGACGTCTGCATCTCAGTGCAGGAGGTGTAATGACATCTTATCATGGCTGCCTGCGCTGAGACGCAGAGGTCTAAGCCAGCCCAGGATAGATCCGCTCAGTTTTGTTTTCAAAGTGCCCTGTCTTGGGATAGTTTAGTTAAAAAAAGGTAAAATTGCCGCCCCTCCGCTTCACCTTACCTCATTAGTGGTGCATCCCTGCCTGCTCCGACCTATACAGACTTTACACACACTGTATTACATGGTCGGCCATTCCTTTGGAGCGATAGATTACAATAAGGAATGCAGTATATGGCCGGCTGCAGAGGTGCACTGGGTCCTGGGACATTAGGAGACCTAAAGACTTCTTTGCCATGTAAGAAGATAGTGGCAATATAAATAGGGCATATTAGGAAGCAGGCACAGATTTATTTTTTTTTAGATGTAGATTGTGAGCCCCATATAGGGATCACAATGTACTTTTTTTTTTTTTCATTTTAAGTATGTCTTTGTAGAATGGGAGGAAATCCACACAAACACGGGGAAAACATACAAACTCCTTGCAGATGTTGTTCCTGGAATGATTCAAACCCAGGACTCCAGCGCTGCAAGGCCGCAGTGCTAACCACTGAGCCACTGTATTGCCCCAGTACAGAATTTTTCATTCGGACCTAAAAGATTTAAAGGAGTTACTTCAAGTTACACTGTGAATGGGGAGCACTTGCTGATCATGGGGTTCCTATTGACCAGACCTCCACTGGTCAGCAAGTTAATCCCTACTAGTAGGATAGTACTAAAGATAGGCAAACCTTCCAAGATTGGTGTTGTATTGGGTGGCTTGGTCCCTGATTTGTTTTGGGTCGAACAAGTTTGGTAAAAACTGCAAGTGAAATTATTATACTCTGGGGTATCTTCAGAGTTGGAGGCCCAGGGGAGGTGTAAAAATATTAAAAAAACATTTATACTCACCTTCCCGAACCTCTTTTAGATCTCTTTGCAGAGTTCAGCACGCTCTTTCACTCTTTCGATGTCTAGATATCCCAAGAAGGATGGTCTCAATCCCCTGCTTGAATGAAGTCTAAGGTTGAACACACTTGGGCCACTTCTAACCTCTTCTGCGACATCGGTGCCCCAGTAGACAATGGTCAGATGGGGTGTCCAGCCATCACGACCCTTGCACAATACTCAGCGACCCAAAGAAACCTTGACGTATAATAGTGATATAAGAATGGCGAACCCCAAAAATCTTAGGGCCAAATCCTAGATTTTTACAAAAAATACCAAATGAAGCAGTCTTGTTATGAACCGTTTGCCCATCCGTACAAGACATCCCCATTTTCAGGATGGGGTTCTCAGCAGTCAGACCTCATTGACCAACAAATACTCCCCTGTCCTGTCTATAGGGGGTAACTTGAAATACCCAGCTTGATTTTAAAATTTGTCTTGCTGGGAAAAGCTCATTAAGGTAAAAAAAATTCCAAAGCATGTAAATCTGCGCGGTGAACGGACTGTCAGATGTCTTAGGTTCTGTCAAGTTTCCAACCAATTTGGCAGAAGAAGTTCCCGTGTTAACAAGACATCCTTCTCTTAGCCTCGGCATTATAGTCTACGCAGCAATTTTTTAAAAAAAATTTTTAAGGAAATTATAATTTTCAATGATTGGAACGGAGATAAAATTAAAAAAAATAAATATAAAAAAAAAATTTGCAGCAAAAACAAAATTACCAAACTAGAAAAAATATCAAATCGCTCATCAGCCCGATCACATTAGAATACCAAATGTGAGCCGCGGTCCGATGTGTTGATTGATAATGTGCTAATTCTGGGCGCACGCTGGTTAATCAGACCCCGGACACGCTAAATAACACTACAAACATGTTCAGACTTGGGCTGTTTATCTCGATTGTAATCCTGTTGTTTGCTCAGTAATTGTCTCATCGAGAGCGGACATCCATCCACTTTACTAATAGAAAAAAACAAAACATATTGTACTTATTAAAAATTCCCGTCACAACAGATATGAATGCGATTGAAGACAAAGGATGGCGGGGATATTGGCGCTTTATTTTCTGTTGTCCTCATATTCTTAGATAATAAGTCTGGGTTGTCTTGAGTGATATCATTAAGCTGGCGCGATGATGTCATCAACCCCGATTCAACCACGCACAGCTCACGCCTGGTCTCAAGGGAACATTCGGACCACATAATTCCATCTCTGTAGACCCATAAAGGGGCATGTGAATAGAAAATGACCACGTTTTTAATGAATTTTTCTACTAATCTACTATCTTTATCTCTATTCAATTATGACTCTGACCGCTAACCCTAATAATAGCCTCACAATTGCCAAATTTTTTTATTATAGTAGTCACCATATTTACATATAAAACAAGATATTCTGTATTACAATAGAAGATAATACCTGTCCCACCTGAAGCTGGGTTAACACAGGGAATTTTGGACCAGATTTTGACGCGGAATCCGCCTGAGAATCCGGTCCAAAAAAAAAAACACCTCCCATTGACTTCAATGGGAGCCCTTCACTTCTTTTTTCTGCTAGTTGTTTTGTGCCGCTCGCCAAAAAAAGAAGAGACCTACCCTTTCTTGCCACGGATTCCGTGGCATGACACGTCCCCGACTAGGCCCATTCACTCGTCGGGATCCCTGTCAGCTTGCGTTATGCGGGAGCTGACTTTTTCTCATAGGAATGCATTGACCAGCATTGATTGGCCGAATGCCATACAGTATACAGCATTCGGCCAATCAACGCTGGTTCTGCCGGAGGAGGCGGAGTCTAAGATCAGTCCACAGCAGTCTCTATTGTGGTCCGATCTCAGGTATAGCAGAGTTGACACAGCTCTGCTACATCGGACCACAATGGAGACTGCTGTGGACCGATCTTAGAATCCGCCTCCTCACAGACGAGCATCCAGAAGAACCAGCGTTGATTGGTCAAATGCTGTACACCGTATGGCATTTGGCCAATCAACGCTGGTCAATGCATTCCTATGGGAAAAAGTCAGCTTAGATGAGCAGCTGAGATGTAGCAGCACTGTGTCAACTCTGCTATACCTGGGGGCCACACGGTTAGTTCTCCCCGTGTTTGCGTGGATTTCCATCCCATATTCCAAAGACATACTGATAGGGAAAAAATGTACATTGTGAGCTCTATGTGGGGCTCACAATCTACATAAAAAAAAAAAAAAGAACTTTGCTATACCTGAGATGTAGCAGTGCTGTGTCATCTTTGCTACATCTGAGATCGGACCACAATGGAGACTGCTGTGGATGGATCTTAGACTCCACCTCCTCACAGATGAGGTATGGCATTCGGCCAATCAACGCTGGTCAATGTATTCCTATAGGAAAAAGTCATCTCTCGCAATATTAGTGGCGTAATACAGTGACTTGGGCTTGTTAGATGCCCCCAGGCATGCTTCTCCTGCTGTCCCAGTTGCATTCCAGGGTCCTCATTTCCTGGGGTGTCATTGTGGACTTGGTGACTCTCCTGAGTGGAATGGTGGTTTCCCCTGAAACAAAGCTTTTTTCCCCATAGACTATAATTGGATTCGATATTTGTTCGAATAGTCGAATATTGAGGGGCTATTCGAAACGAATATCAAATATTTCAGTGTTCGCTCATCTCTAATTATTAATAAAAGAGATGCAAAAAAATGAATTGAATTAAAAAATGCGCCTATACCAAAAAATACTACAATGTGTCTGTTCATGATGAAAGTGATAAAACAGGTAATCAAGTGACCTGTGTTGTACTCTTTACAATCGCCATCTTGCCGAGTATTGTCATGACGGTGCTACGCCCCTCCAATCTACTTAGTGGTGGGGTCCCAGGATTGGAAAGATCAACCATTTCAATAAAAATTCACAAAATAAGTTAGACTTTGTATAAACAGGGAAACTTCGAAGAGGCCGGAGCGACGTCAAGTTCTGTCTCCGGAAATTTGACGATTGATGGTGCGGAGATTCAGAAAATAGCAATTAATGATATTATTACAATCACGTCTGTAAAATTTAGCGCTAAATGCCACAGTCACCTCTATTTCTGCCATTAATCATAGCTCTGTCATTAGATCATAACTTAACATATAAAGCCCGGCTCATCTGAGAATATTCATTACCGGCATCGAGAGTACAACGTAACACCGAGAATCTTAATTACCTGGCGGGATCACCTACCGCACGCAGCGAGGACGGACTCTCACGCGCCGAAGATTTTATTATCCTAACTATCAGAACTTTCCATCCAACTCTTGTACTAAGTTTTTAAAGTATCATAATAATATATTAAACTGCACCTATAACATGGAAAACAATAGAAAACGCTTCTCGCTAGGGAAATTTACCGTAACAATGTTTGTCGGGGTGAGTCAAGGTCTTCACGTCATAGGGACACTTAGATTTGGATTTATTCCGAACCCTCAACAAGAAATGGGGCTCATTAAAAAAATAATGCGATTAATAGGTGTTATGTTTCCATAGTGATCCGATAAGAATTGTTACCTTGATAAAGGTTGGAACACAAAGAATACTTTACAATTACGATTATTATTCATCACAACTCTGCTAAAGTTTTGATAGAATGGGTTTCTGTATAGTATATAGTATAGGAAAGGCCATTCTACCTTCTCGGTGGCTACCAGGTTGGGCGTGAGCCATAGAATGGACCATATTTCTAGGTTGAGTATGAGCCATAGGATGACCCATGTCTCTAGGCATTGTAGATTATGACCCATTGGATGACCCATGTCTCTAGGTTCTGTAGATTACGACTCAGTGGATGCCTAAGTACCATAGATTATGAGCCATAGTATAAACCTATGTCTCTAGATACCATAGATTATGAGCCATAGGATAACCCAGGACAGGAATTCCCAAACAAGGTGCTGCAACACCCAGGGGTGCAATGGAGTCCCCAGAGGGAAGCCGCGACAATCAGGTAGGAAAATGGCCGAATGTCTCCTTTTCACTACATTGGCATCCTTGGGGAACATTATTATTTGTCATGGGGCCACTGGGGAGCATTATTAGGTTCTGGGGGCCACTGGGGGACCTTATTAGTTGTCAGGGGGCCACTGAGGAGCATTATTAGGTGTCTGGAGGCCAGTGGAGAGTATTATTTGTTTCTCGGGGTCACTCGGGGCATTATTTGGTGTCTGAGGCCACTGGAGGACATTATTATTTGCCTAGGGGCTACAGGAGAATATTACTATTTTCCTGGAGGCTAGTGGGGAGCTTTTTTTTAGGTGTCTGGAGAGCAGTGGGGAGCATTATTAGGTTATGAGGGCCACTGGGGGCATTATTTGGTGTCTGGGGCCACTGGGAAGCGTTATTATGTGTCTGAGGGCCACTAGGGAGCATGTACTGTGTGTTGGGCTACTGGGGAGTAAGATATTATGTGGCACCACTAAGCGAGCTTGGTCACGGCAAAAGGTGAATTTTTTTAGATGCCAGGTGGAAAGTATAGGATGGTGTAGCTTTGAGGCTGCATTTACATGGTGCAGTAGTGATGCAGTTACAATTGAATCAAAACTGCAACAGGAATATGCATGCAGTTTTGATGTGGTTCCATCTGTAATTTCAAAAACTGAGCTAAAAAACACATCAAAACTATAGTTAAGTATAGGACGACCCACGTCTCCAGGTACCATAGACTATGAGACATAGGATGACCTATATCTCTAGGCACTACAGATTATGAGCAATTGGAAGACCCATGTTTACAGGTACCATAGACTATGAGCCATATGGTGACCCATGTCTCTAGGTATAGTGTTAGGGTCCCTTCACATGGCGTAAGCGCCAGCTTTACGCGCGCTCCCATTACAGTGAATGGGAAGTGTTTAGAAGCGCTCGCGTGTACGGCTCAGAATGAGCCGAGCCCTTAGCCATAGAAGGAGCCATGGTTCTAGTTAGAGTGTGACTCATAAATGAACCAGGTCTCTAGGTAGGTATATGGACCCTATTTTAGGTAGAGTATGGACCATAGGATGAACAATATCTATAATTAGAACGAAAGCCATAGAACTCCCCGTGTCCTTAGCCGGAGTCTTAGGGGACCCATAAGTTGTCACTTCCCAATATGAGAAAACCAATACAATACATGATATGTTATAATTGGGAAACCTTGTACATATTATGCATTGGAGACCAGCCTCTGAGTGTGAACTTTAGAATGACCCGTATCTCTGCGTGAAATATATGCCATAAGATGTATCCGTGTGTTGTGGTACAGTATTCAACCTCATTTATCAAACTAGCAACCCATGTGAGCTCAGCTTTCATTCTCAAACAGAACCTTTCACTACCTCCACCAAAAGTTCTTAGCAGCTGTTAATAGATCCCACTCCGCTGAGTCAAGCACAGTTGGAATTTTCTCTCTAGCCCCCACCATTCCAGAGCAACAAGCACAGTTAGTTTTTGTATCTGATTTGCTATGTAAGCACTGTAATGTCAGGTGGGCGGTGTCAGGCTGGGGGTGTGATTCAGAGTTCCAATCAGAGGCAACCAGTGTCAGAGCTCAGAGTCACATCCTTTGTTCTTCTTATGCCTGACGCCGCCCTCCTGACAATACAGAGCCTAAATAGCCGTATATACTCGAGTATAAGCCGAATTTTTCAGCCCAGTTTTTGTGCTGAAAAAGTCCCCCTCAGCTTATACTTATGCTCCTGTTCTGTCGGGAAGGGGTTAATAGGAGCACTGCAGATCCCCTATAGTCAGCCAGGCTGAATTCCAAGTGGGCGAAGAAAAAACAGTCCTCAGGCTCAGGGAAGGGGCAGACAGACAACCAAAACACCCCCTCCCCTTTCCCAGCACCCACTGCACCCAAAAACTCCTACCATTTTAATTTTTAAAATTCTCCAGTAGCTGCTGCATCCCCCCCCCCCCTCGGCTTATACTTGAGTCAATAAGTTTTTCCAGTTTTTTGTGGTAAAATTAGAGGCCTCGGCTTATATTCGGGACGGCTTATACTCGAGTATATACGGTATATCAGGCACCAAAACTAACAGCACTGATTGCTCAGGAACGGTGGGGGCTAGAAAAAAAATTCCAACTGTGCTGGAACCAGTGTAAGGAAGGCTATTAAATGATTAAAGAACTTCACTTGTTGGAGGTGGCGAAAGCTCCTCTTTATACTGCTCTGAAAAATGGAATGTTGAGCTTTCATTGGTTACTATGGACTGATGGTCTGTTAGACCATTCTGATGTTCTCTTCACCTCCATATCATCCACCGTCGCCATGTGCCGCTCCCTGGCAGTAAACAATTTGCCTTTTGTAATCGTTAATTGTTCCTTTCCCTCCCAGGTCGCCTTTTAACCTCAAGTTATATTTTCCAGGAAAACTTTACGTATTCCGTAGTGAAGAGGATTTGACTGCGCGTTGTTCTTACGTCCCTTGGTGGTGAATGTTCCTTTCCAGCGAAACATCAATCCAATCTGGACGGCCTCGGCATATCTTCCATTCACTTTCTAAATGCTTTCCCTGATTGTAAACCCTTTCCCGTTCCAATTACTCGGAGGTTCTTGTTTTTTAGCGTTCGCGGCTTGCAGAGACATCGGCTAAGGTTCACATCTCGTGTATTTTTTACATTAGGTTTGTGAAAACAGTTCAAGTCTTTCTTGTTATTTTGATTCATTTTGTAAAAAAAAAAAACACACAAAAAAGTGCGAAGTTACTGTAAGTTCACAGCTTAGTATTCACATAGAACTAACATCTGGCAGATGTACAAAAAAAAAAAGCCAAAACATTGCCGAGTGTGAATGTATGCTTTGGTTATATTCACAATAGTGCAGTTTTTTTACATGTTTCGTAACAGTTTGTTTTGCTTGTTAAATAAGAAAATGCAGAAATTGCTCTAAAATTGTACAATGCAAAATAGGTCTGTTCACACATTGCTGTTTATTTTCGGCATCGTGGTCAGGCCATATGGTTCGGGTCACTATAGTACCCCTGAGCTTATCTGAATGATACCTGACTTGTGATGTCATAGTAACTCACCAAGTAGAAATACATATGTGATATCAAAGTGTATTATCTGTCTGAACCCACGTGTGATGTCAGAGATGCTTGCCTAACATAAACACAGAAGTGATGTCATAACAACTAACCAGACTGAACTCCACCAGTGATGTCACAACAGAAACATAGTTGTGATGTCACAGCATAAGGCAACTTACAATTTGGAAATACAAGGAGCTGTCACAGCTCAGCTCTTTGCTTTGCCGCGGCGCTCCAACTAGTGGCTGTGTAAGCGCGATGTGATGACGTCACATCGCACTTACAACTCTGCGAGTGAGACTGTGGAGAAAGCGGCGGGTGAGCGAGGAAAAGGTGAGTATAAGTGTTTTTTTGTGTTAAACATTGAGGTGGAACATAATGAAGGGGGTCCATGAAACTGGGGGCAGAGATGGGGACATGAATCTGGGTGCAGAGATGGGGGACATGAATCTGGGGGCAGAGATGGGGGGGACATGAATCTGGGGGCAGAGATGGGGGGGACATGAAACTGGGGGCAGGGATGGAGGGGACATGAATCTGGGGGCAGAGATGGGGGACATGAATCTGGGGGCAGAGATGGAGAGGACGTGAATCTGGGGGCAGAGATGGAGGGGACATGAATCTGGGGGCAGAGATGGGGGGACATGAATCTGGGGGCAGAGATGGAGGGGACATGAATCTGGGGGAAGAGATGGGGGGACATGAATCTGGGGACAGAGATGGGGGACATGAATCTGGGGGCAGAGATGAGGGGACATGAATCTGGGGACAGAGATGGGGGGACATGAATCTGGGGGAAGAGATGGGGGGACATGAATCTGGGGACAGAGATGGGGGGACATGAATCTGGGGGCAGAGATGAGGGGACATGAAACTGGGGAGAGATGATGGGGGGACATATAATTTACGGGTGACTGTAGGAGGATCATACTGTGTGGGGGCACATGAAAAATAAATAAGAATGGGCGGAGCCAACATAAAAGTGGGCGGGGTTAATTTGCTGCAGCGCGCCGCGCACTTTGACCCTCTTTCAGTTCTTGAAAAGTTGGGAGGTATGGCACAGTTCCTATATAAAACCCATTTGTGATGTCATAGAATCTTCTCCAACATAAGCAGAGCAGTGATGTCATAGTAGCACCTTGACTGAAATCCACTAGTAATGTCGTGATAGACAGAAACACATTTGTGATGACACAGTGACGTCTATTGCAAATACATTGGTGATGTCATAGCATATTATCTAGAAACCCACTTGTGATGTCAGAGAAGCTTACCTAACATAAACACAGAAGTGATGTCATAACAGTTAATCTGATAGTAAAATGGTTGTGATGTCATAACAAATACAATTGTGATGTCACACCAGAGTACATGACTAATATTTGTGCTGGTACAGAGTATCTTATCTACTTAAAGAGGACATGTCACCACTTCCAACAAGTCCAGCTCTGTACATCATTTAATAACCCCCCTCCATTGATTCTAACACAGTTGGATTTTTTTTCTCTAGCCCCCACCATTCCTGAGCAATCAGCTTTTTAGTCTCTGACACTGGCTGCCTCTGAATCACGCCCCCCCTGTCTGACACCGCCCACCTGACATTACATAGCTAATAGCACATCAGACACCAAAGTTTACTGCTGTTGTTGCTCAGGAATGGTGGGGGCTAGAGAGAAAATTCCAACTGTGCTGGAATCAGTGGAGCAGCGCCTATGTCCAGCTCCTAAGAACTTGATTTCTATGGGTGCCGGCATATGCTCGTATCACATTGAAACAGTAGGTACAAAAGCCTCCCATTGATTTCAATGGGGAGCGCGCGTATGCCGGCACCCATTCAAGTCAATGGGATCTGCTTTTTACGCGCTCATTCTGAATGAGTTTACGTTCAGAATGAGCAGAGCGTAACTCCGTGTGAAGGCTCCCTAAGTGAGGATTTCCATTCTAGCTTATGGGAAGGGGGTATTAAACAGGGAACCCTCTCTTCAGTGATGTCCATATGCCCTAACAGAGACTGTACATTCCCTCTGGCCATAGGTCGGGAACACTTGGTCGTTTATGGGACTGCGGAGAAACTGTGTATCTGGCAGCAATGAAAGACTCTAAGGTGTGAACACAGTATCACAGTATATATAAAAAACAAGATTTTCTTTCTCATAATTTCATCCAAACAGAATGAATGCTTGGACACTTCCAGGCACCGAGCGACGGGAAAACCTCCGGGAAAGCCAAACATGACAGATCCTGTTAAAAATCACTGGCTGATTTCCCTCAAACATCCATCAATCTGCATTTTGTTTTTCTGCACGCCTTGAAACTGAAGGAATGGACTAAAAGATTGGGACTAGTTATAAAACTGCGCAGAGTTACAGAGATTTGGGTCCTTGAGAAAAAACAGTGCCCAGTGGTGAATAACTTGGCGCCCAATGCAAAATCTAACGCAGGTCCCATCTACCATATACCGTAATACTGTATCTGCATTATCCAATCCCTTACAATCAGCATCAGGTCCTCTATGCACAGACTGATACAACAGATATGTGAAGGTAGTACTATCTGTGCTTGTAACGTTACATGGAGACACATGAAAGTAGTACTATCTGTGCTTGTAACATTACATGGAGACAAATGAAGGCAGTACTATCTGTGTTTGTAACATTACATGGAGACACATTAAGGTAGTACTATCTGTGCTTGTAACATTACATGGAGACAAATGAAGGTAGTACTATCTGTGCTTGTAACATTACATGGAGACAAATGAAGGTAGTACTATCTGTGCTTGCAACATTACATGGAGACACATTAAGGTAGTACTATCTGTGCTTGTAACGTTACATGGAGACACATGAAGGTAGTACTATCTGTGCTTGCAACATTACATGGAGACACATTAAGGTAGTACTATCTGTGCTTGTAACATTACATGGAGACAAATGAAGGTAGTACTATCTGTGCTTGTAACACTACAAGAAGATAGATGGGGTAGTACTATCTGTGCTTGTAACATTACATGGAGACAAATGAAGGTAGTACTATCTGTGTTTGTAACATTACATGGAGACACATTAAGGTAGTACTATCTGTGCTTGTAACATTACATGGAGACAAATGAAGGTAGTACTATCTGTGCTTGTAACATTACATGGAGACAAATGAAGGTAGTACTATCTGTGCTTGCAACGTTACATGGAGACACATGGGGTAGTACTATCTGTGCTTGTAACACTACAAGGAGATAGATAGGGTAGTACTATCTGTGCTTGTAACATTACATGGAGACACATGAAAGTAGTACTATCTGTGCTTGTATCATTACATGGAGACAAATGAAGGTAGTACTATCTGTGCTTGTAACACTACAAGGAGAAAGATGGGGTAGTACTATCTGTGCTTGTAACATTACATAGAGACACATGAAAGTAGTACTATCTGTGCTTGTAACACTACAAGGAGATAGATGGGGTAGTACTATCTGAGCTTGTAACATTAAAAGGAGACACATGGAGGTAGTACTATATGTGCTTGTAACATTACAAGGAGATACATGGAGGTAGTACTATCTGTGCTTGCAACGCTACAATGAAACACATGGAGGTAGTACTATCTGTGCTTGTAACATTACAAGGAGATACATGGAGGTAGTACTATCTGTGCTTGCAAAGCTACAATGAAGCACATGGAGGTAGTACTGTCTGTGCTTGTAACATTACATGGAGACACATCGAGGTAGTACTATCTGTGCTCGTAACAAGGAAACATATGGAGGTAGTGCTATCTATGCTTGTATCGTTACAAGGAGATGCATGGAGGTAGTACTATCTGTGCTTGTAACACTACAAGGAAACACATAAAGGTAGTACTACCTGTGCTTATAAGATTACAAGGAGCCACATAGATATAGTGCTATCTGTGCTACTAGCATTACAATGAGATACATGAAGGTAGTACTATCTGTGCTTGTAACATTACAAGGCAACACATGAAGGTAGTACTATCTGTGCTTCATCATTATTGAAAAAAATGGTATGCAGCAGTATCATATATGTAATTTATAGATAGGGTAGCAATGTTATGTTTGCACGTAACAAATGGTGTCCATTACCTAAATTATCAAAATGAAAATAAACAGTAAATCAGACCTCAACATGACTGTAGAGTAGACCCTCAGACCAGACCCAAAAATCAGTTCAGACTTCAAGCGAGACTTCTGCTGAATTTATAACTGCAAACAAGCGAGATAAAATGTTCTGGAGTATCATGGCAGACCAGGGCAGGTATCCTGGGACTCATGCAAGTGCACCTAATTTATTAGGAGATCAGATCCTCACCCCAGTCAGGGACTATAAAGCCTTAAGAATTAATCTTTCCAGAAGAGCTCATGAAAGGGGTTAAGGATAAATAAACTAATGTTTTATCATTTTCCAAAAACAGTGCCACTCTTGCCTATTGGCTGTGTTTGGTATTGCAGTTTAGTCATAACGTTGAGCTGCAATACCACCAACAGCCTCAAAACCAAAGTGGCGCTATTTCTAAGAAATATAAAGTAGACGCTTTTTCTTCTCCTGAACACTCTCACTAAGACAGACCTTGACGAAATTTTTCGCTTCGCTACCTAGAGAAGGTACAGACGCCAGCACATCCTCTAGCCGTACGAGTAGGTGCCTGTTAAGAGTTTTCATTAGTCGCGTTTAGTTCTCTTTCAGCAGATTTCCATGGTGATAACAATTGCCATCTCACAACTGCCAATAAGGATTATTTTAAGAACAAAAAACCAGACTTTGACAAATTATCCTGACAACGTCTGAACCAAACCATTCTCCGCGAACGTTGGGAAGCCATGGTATAGATTAACTAATTGCCTGCCGCTCGCCCCGGCCTGGGCGTTGCAGCTGTTAAACCCTGCCGAATATATTATAATCTAGAGTAAAGTTCCTAAAAATAAAACGTGTCAGGAGAAGTTGTATAGCACGGCACTAATTCCCAAATTAGATGGTGATTTATTCTACATGCGACTGAATTAAAGGAAACTAAGAGCCAAAATAAGCAGCGAGCCGCTTCTATATTTACATCCATCGCACCGGGGAATGAGAAACGCGTCACCATTGGATATCGCCGTTTTTATAGGAGAAGCTCCAGTGCGTTGGATGGAGGAAACTTTTTTTTTTCAAATTTCCAATGAATATTTTTGGAACGGGGAATTTCCAGAAAGTATCGCAGCACTAAGATCCGTGCACGAGATCAACGAAAACATCAAGGTCGGAAAATAGTATTGATATTTTTGTAAACTTTTGTAAACGAATATAAAATTATCATAAAAAAAATCTAAAAATCACTAAGTGGATAAAAAAAAAAATCAATGGGTCAGGACTTTGTATATTACTGTTGTTTTTTTTTTTTAATTTTAAAATTGTTTGTAGTTTCGGTTAAAATTTGGATTTTAGTGCGGTTTTTTATGTTATAGGCAACTCTTTGCATCCTCAATAGGTGGCGCTGCAATGATTCTGGCGCGGTTGGAATTTTTTCTCTAGCCCCCGTTATGATAATTAGGGTTTTGGCACCCAGTATGCTAATTAGCAGCCGAACTGTCCTGGGTTGTCCTCTCTATTTTAGGACCGCCCACCTCACTTATTTATTTAAAAGGGTTATGAAGAATTTTTACCATCTATCCATAGGACATGATATATCCACGCTGGGCTATCTCCGGCTCTCCCATGGAATTGAATGGGAGCAGAGATGTGTCCTGTCCATCGGGGACACACCTGGATATATAGTTACTGGCATAGACGTGAAGACATTGTAGTACATCTTTGTACATTGTACAGCGCCCCCTAGTTAACGTTTTATTAAAATGAACACCCCCCTATTAAAAAGAGGACCCAATACTGACCCCTGTGGCACCCCACTGGGGACTGTGACCCAGTAAGAGGATGTGCCATCAGGGGTGAACCTACTTTCTTTGCTGCCCGAGGCGGACGATAGAAAGCCGCCCCCCCCTTCCCCCCGGAGGAGGGGGGGCAGAGTGAAGGTGGCGGGGGGGAGCGAAGGGGGGCGGGGCGGAGCCGCATTAGCAGGCAGGGAGAGGACCGGTGGAGCAGCGCTGCGTCCACAGGGCTTCCCCAATCCACCGCTCGCTTCCCGTGCCGGGCTGCCGAGATGGTGACGCTAAGCCAGTCCACTTACTTAGGTAAGCAAAAATGCCGCCCCCCCTCCCCCCCCCCCGGACCCTGGCACAGCGGTCGCTTCAGGTCGCCTCATGGGAGGTGCGGCGCTGTGTGCCATTAATGACAACCTTCTGTTTCCTATCCATTAATCAGTTCTCAGCGGACTTACATATATTTTCTAGAATTTGATGACCCGGCACCCCTACCGATCAGCTGATAGTAGGAACCAGCTCTGTACACTATTCTGTAGACTTTGGAGGACTTGAACCAACTTTGTGCTGGCGCCATGGCTAATATTACTTGGTCAGTGTTGGACCTCAACCTATCCTAAGGAGCCTTTTTAATATTAGTACATCCAGTAACAGAAAAAACCCATGGCAAATTTCCATATTGCCCCAATTATTGCGCTAGCTTTTCTTCCCACGAAAGAAGACTCAAGACTCTTGGACCAAACCTTCCTCCTTCTCCAGGGCCACATAGCTCCTCCAATGGTGTTCTTCTAAATCAAGCAGCCTGACGGAGACTTATACTACACACCTCACTTACTCTACGGTTACTTTTTGATGTTTTTGTTTTCTTTTGCTTTCTTGCGTCTTGAGTCTTGGTTACCAAGTTCTCCAATTAGACTGTTTTTCTTGCATATCTCTCGCTCTATCAAGTTGTTAAATCAGACAATGGAAGAGAACAAGATCTTCAGGTCACCTCTCAAGTTCTAGCCTTAAATCCACTCTTTTATTTTGAACTCGCCATCCAAATCTGTCACGGATAAAGAACATTTGCCTAACTTAATTATGCTTACGCTTCCATTTTCTCCAACTTTGACTACGAATCTGACATTTCTCAGCTGCATTTGAGTCGCTCTCTCCTCGCCATGATGTTAGCATCATTAACAGGTAATAGAACCTAGAAGCTCTTGTCATTTTTGTAATGGCCTAACACTCCTCAGAAGGTTAATTGCTTCAAATTTCCATTTATTTTCTTATAATAAAAAAAAAATCACTTCGGGTTCAGGGATATCGGAATGTATTGTCTTACTTTCAGCACTTCGTTCCTCATTGTTGTACTTATTCATCTTTCAGGGGAACATACACAATATGGATTAGGGGAATATTTTTGTAACAATTTTCTAAAAAAAATTCCTCCCAATATTTAGTGACATTGGGACAAACTGGGCAGTTTTCCAAAAAGTGGTATAGGTGGTGGGCGTAGATGGGGCAAATCTTTGGAGTGACAATTTTGAACATTTTGTAAAAAGTGGGTATAATGGGGCAGAGATCGAGGTGGATCGAGGACACCTAAGCCCATCTGATTTAGGGCCCCTTCACATGGCGTAAGTGCCCGGCTCATTCCGAGCCGTACACGCGAGCGCTTCTAAACACTTCCCATTCACTTCAATGAGAGCGCTCAAAAAGCCGGCTCACGAAGCGCTCACGTGTACGGCTTGGAATGAGCCGAGCGCGCGCTTACGCTGTGTGAAGGGGCCCTTACAAGCCTGAGTTATACCAGAAATCTATGCTACTTCTTGACTAGCGTACATTTGATATAAGCAGCACTGGACCTCCTATGAATGTTCTGGATTTATTACAGTCACTCCCATATTCTTTTAACACATAACACTCAACACTCCCGTATTATTTTTGTAATGTTTTTGCATGAATTGTTAGAAAAAAATAATAATTTTGTGAATATACCTCATAGGGACACTATAGAGTTCACAACATGTGTCCGGGGTCATACCTGTGATTGGGCCAATGGCACACTGAACATTATGACATCATGAAGCTTATCGTGCCCATGTTTGGGCCTCAGCGGTGACTGCGAGTTTATGACATCACTGAGGAGGCTTAGTGAGAGCACCAAACGCCATGGGGAGGCCCAAAAGAGGTTTTTTTTTTAATTTCTTCACCTCTCCTGGTCCTCCAGCTATTATACTTTAGATTTTGAATAGACCCCAGAGTATAATAATGCCCCTTTCACTTTGGCATAATTGGCTGTGTTTGCCTTAGAGAACTAGAAAGTGGATATGTAGGATCCTAGGAGACCTAAGAGTATTCTACACTATGTTTTATAGATAGGTTCCTAGGAGCCCTGACAGTGTTCTGCACTATGTTTTATAGATAGGTTCCTAGGAGTTCTAAGAGTATTCTACACTATGTTTTATAGATAGGTTCCTAGGAGTCCTGACAGTATTCTACACTATGTTTTATAGATAGGTTCCTAGGAGCCCTGACAGCATTCTACACTATGTTTTATAGATAGGTTCCTAGGAGCCCTGACAGCATTCTACACTATGTTTTATAGATAGGTTCCTAGGAGCCCTGACAGTGTTCTACACTATGTTTTATAGATAGGTTCCTAGGAGTCCTGACAGTATTCTACACTATGTTTTATAGATAGGTTCCTAGGAGCCCTGACAGTATTCTACACTATGTTTTATAGATAGGTTCCTAGGAGCCCTGACAGTGTTCTACACTATGTTTTATAGATAGGTTCCTAGGAGCCCTGACAGTATTCTACACTATGTTTTATAGATAGGTTCCTAGGAGCCCTGACAGTGTTCTACACTATGTTTTATAGATAGGTTCCTAGGAGCCCTGACAGTGTTCTACACTATGTTTTATAGATAGGTTCCTAGGAGCCATAAGAATATTCTACACTATGTTTTATAGATAGGTTCCTAGGAGCCCTGACAGTATTCTACACTATGTTTTATAGATAGGTTCCTAGGAGCCCTGACAGTGTTCTACACTATGTTTTATAGATAGGTTCCTAGGAGCCCTGACAGTATTCTACACTATGTTTTATAGATAGGTTCCTAGGAGCCCTGACAGTGTTCTACACTATGTTTTATAGATAGGTTCCTAGGAGCCATAAGAGTATTCTACACTATGTTTTATAGATAGGTTCCAAGGAGCCATAAGAGTATTCTACACTATGTTTTATAAATAGTTTCCTGGGAGGCTTGATAGTGTTCTAAATCACAAGTGATGGCCTGAGGGCAGGGGCGTAATCAGCGCAATCGCATCTGAGATACCGCTACAGCACCCATAACCGTCACTATCACGAATATGTTGTAGAGAGGGTTTAGGGGGATCTAGACAAACTTGGCACTGGGGCCCACAAGATTTTAGTTACGCCATTACCTGAGGGGTCTGTCCTGGGTCCCTACTCACATTACAGAGCCTAAACAGCACATCAGGCATCAAAACTAACTGCGCTTGTTGCTCAGGAATGGAGGGGGTTAAAGAGAAGACTGTGGTGGAGTCAGTGCAGCAGTGCCTAATGATAGATGCTAAGAACTAGAATTGGTGGAGGTGGTGAAAGGTCCTGATTAATTGTTATTATTAATATTGTTATTCTTAGTAGTATTGCTAATATTGTTGTTAGTAGTACTAGTATTAGTATTGGCATTATTGCTGCTGTTATGATTAATGTTATTAGTAGAAGTAGTTTTGTTATTATTATTAGCATTGTTATTACTATTAACAGTAATAGTATTAGTAGTAGTATTGTTCCTGTTATTATTAGCATTTCTAGAAATCCTACAGTTAGACTCCCTTATAATCCCCCTCCTCTGTTCCCGCCCCCTATTATCCCACAGGATATGACGCCTTATCGGACTGTCACCTTCTATGCCCGGGCACCTTGGATCTGCACATAAGAGGACACGACTGGTGACGGCTCATACAGCTTTATTTATATGTGTAATCAAATATCATAAAAATGTCCACGTATAAGCAATGCTACCTCTGATGCCGCCCCTGTCACCCCCCTACCTCATAGATTGAAAGCAGGGCCCTCAGTCCCATTTTACGAAGTGACTATTTGTCTGTAATGTCTCATTTAGTCTGTACCTTATCCCTTGGATTTTTTTTTTATGAAGATTGTGAAACCCATATAGGGATCACAATGTACTTTTTTTCCCTATCAGTATGTCTTTGTAGAATGGGAGGAAATCCACACAATCTGCACTTGCAGATGTTGTTCCCGGCAGGATTTGAACCCAGGACTCCAGCACTGCAAGGCTAACCACTGAGCCACCGTGTTGCCCGTTGTCTTATCCCTTGGATTTGTACAGTGCTGCAGAATATTCTGGTGCTATATAAAAAAAAAATCTATTATTATTACTGATATAAATATTATTATTATTACAGTAGTAGTAGCATTGTTCTTATTATTAGCATTGTTATTATTATTATTGCTGATATTATTATTATTAGTAGTAGTAGAAGTAATATGGCTCGTTTTTATTAGCATTATTATTATTGCTGATATTATTAATTTGTATTGTTGTTCTAATTAACATTATTATTATTACTGCTGCTATTTCTATCATTATTCTTATTAGTAGTATTCTTATTATTATCGCTATTACTATTGTTATTGTTAGTAATAGTATTGTTCTTTTTTATCATTGCTGCTATTTTCATTATTATTAGTAGTCTTGTTCTTGATATTATCATTGTTATTATCAGTAGTAGCAGCATCATTATCATTGCTGCTGTTATTGTTCTTGATATTAATAATAATAATTATTATTGTTAGAGATAAGCGAATAGTATTCGATGCTGCAGTTTCAAATACCTCGCTCCATAGGAATGAACGGAAGCCACCAGCTGCCGGCGCTTAACCCCTTGCTGTTCGCCCGCTCCCATTCATTCCTATGGGATCGAGGTATTCGAAACTATGTTTCGAATACTATTCGAATCAACTCTAATAATAATAATATTGCTATTATTGTGGTTATTATCAGTAGTAGCAGCATTGTTGTTGTTATTATTATCATTGTTGCTGTTATAGTTCTTATTATTATTATTATTATTGTCCTCATTTGTAACAATGTTATTATTATTGCTGGTATTAGAAGTATTGTTCTTGTTGCTGCTATTGTTATTCTTGTTATTATTACATCTTTTTTTTTAATAAGTCTCATTAGAACCTGTTTTTTTTCTCTCCCTTTTTATTGCATTATAAATTGCTTGTTTAGATTGTTTGTCTAATTATCTTTCACTTTTTATAGAATTTTTGTAAATTCTATTCTAATGCATAGTAAGGTATACATGATCCCACTGTACACACACAGTAACATGACCCGAATCTGACATGAATCCTATCGGACAGGCGCCATGTTCTGAAATATTCCGGATTATCGGATGATTTGTAGACAAGCTTAGCTCAGGTCGGACGCTTCTCCCTTTATTGGTCAGATTGGCTCATGTCTTATGCTTTTTCTTTCTCCTTACCTTTTAAGATGTAACCTCTTACCACTCCACATTTTCCCATCTTTCCATAGAACTATTGTATAAACTCCAGGTTACCATTCAGGTCTGATGTGTCAGGATATTACTGATGAGGAAATGTGTCTTACTTACATAGGTGTAGGAATAATCTCACTATATAGTAAGATGAAGTCTACACTATATAGAGCAATCGGCTTATTAGGAAGGACAGTCATGTCAAACAAATCTTCACCTTGCAGGATGGCCACTAGGGGCGCTAGTGCATTAGACTCACTGAATGTTATTTACACATAGCTCAAGATTCTCAAAATTCTGGATAGCGAAGTGAAAAGAGCATGCTGTTACCTTCACTATGGAGGGTAATGTACTGATGATGTCATTACTCTATATTCCATGATGTCATCACAGGCGATACTATTGCAGGGGAACATTACTCTCTGAGTTCTTGTAGCCTCCTTGATATCAGAACATATAATATATGGGGATGGGACAGGGGGTCGGTGTACCCTCCAGATACCAGGGATCCTATACCAGCCCGTGTCCTCAGTTCAACGTCTATCTGAAAGTTGGGAATGACATTTAGTTGTTGGAAGTGATTAACCCTTTACAGGCTCGCGTGCACAGAACAGAATGGTTCATAAAAGCCATATAGAAGACAGACAATAGAGTAGACATGATCTTCTCGGCTTTGTGAAATTCACATAAAAATGAATAATTTGCCATTAGAGAGCAGATAAATTACGTAGCAGATACAAAGCTCGAGCACTGCTGAGTGAAATAATATACTCGTAAAAGTGTATGTTCTACCGATTATGTCCGCCATGAATAGAGAGCAAGGTCCCCTCATTCTCAAGGTTAGGCAAGTCAAAAAGGCTATACTGTAGGTGGGGGGAGGGGGTGACCTCAGGGGCCCGCCATCTGTTGTGTGACTAGTATGATTGACATGTCACCGGAAGACCATATTAACTCCATGAGTAGTTTGGACCACCCCCATATAATGGTAGTAAGGCTGTGTAGTCTGGACCACCTCCTATAACGGCAGTGGGGGTTGTGTAGTCTGATGCTCCCCCCTATAACATAAATCTAGTTGTATAGTCTGGACCACCCCCTATTATAGCAGCATGGCTTTGTAGTCTTGACCACTCCCTATTATAGTAGAGTAGCTCTGTAGTCTGGACCTTCCCCTATAACATCTCTATAGCTGTATAATCTAGACCACCCCCTATTATAGCAGCACGGCTCTTTAGTCTGGACCACCCCCTATTATAGCAGTGTGGCTGTGTAGTTTGGACCACCTCCTATTATAGCAGCATGGCTGTGTAGTTTGGACCACCTCCTATTATAGCAGCATGGCTCTGTAGTTTGGACCACCTCCTATTATAGCAGCATGGCTCTGTAGTTTGGACCACCCACTATTATAGCAGCACGGCCCTTTAGTCTGGACCACCCCCTATTATAGCAGCATGGCTCTGTAGTTTGGACCACCCCCTATTATAGCAGCGTGGCTCTTTAGTCTGGACCACCTCCTATTATAGCAGCATGGCTCTGTAGTTTGGACCACCCACTATTATAGCAGCATGGCTCTGTAGTCTGGACCACCTCCTATTATAGCAGCATGGCTCTGTAGTCTGGACCACCCCCTATTATAGCAGCACGGCTCTGTAGTCTGGACCACCTCCTATTATAGCAGCATGGCTCTGTAGTCTGGACCACCCCCTATTATAGCAGCACGGCCCTTTAGTCTGGACCACCCCCTATTATAGCAGCATGGCTCTGTAGTCTGGACCACCCCCTATTATAGCAGCGTGGCTCTGTAGTCTGGACCACCCCCTATTATAGCAGCATGGCTCCGTAGTTTGGACCACCCCCTATTATAGCAGCGTGGCTCTGTAGTCTGGACCACCCCCTATTATAGCAGTGTGGCTCTGTAGTCTGGACCACCTCCTATTATAGCAGCATGGCTCTTTAGTCTGGACCACCCACTATTATAGCAGCATGGCTCTGTAGTCTGGACTACCCCCTATTATAGCAGCATGGCTCTGTAGTTTGGACCACCCCCTATTATAGCAGCATGGCCCTTTAGTCTGGACCACCCCCTATTATAGCAGCGTGGCTCTTTAGTCTGGACCAACCCCTATTATAGCAGCGTGGCTCTGTAGTCTGGACCACCCCCTATTATAGCAGCATGGCTCTGTAGTTTGGACCACCCCCTATTATAGCAGTGTGGCTGTGTAGTTTGGACCACCCACTATTATAGCAGCATGGCTCTGTAGTCTGGACCACCCCCTATTATAGCAGCGTGGCTCTGTAGTCTGGACCACCCCCTATTATAGCAGTGTGGCTGTGTAGTTTGGACCACCCACTATTATAGCAGCATGGCTCTGTAGTCTGGACCACCCCCTATTATAGCAGCGTGGCTCTGTAGTCTGGACCACCCCCTATTATAGCAGCATGGCTCTGTAGTTTGGACCACCCCCTATTATAGCAGTGTGGCTGTGTAGTTTGGACCACCCACTATTATAGCAGCACGGCTCTGTAGTCTGGACCACCCCCTATTATAGCAGCGTGGCTCCGTAGTCTGGACCACCCCCTATTATAGCAGCACGGCCCTTTAGTCTGGACCACCTCCTATTATAGCAGCATGGCTCTGTAGTCTGGACCACCCCCTATTATAGCAGCATGGCTCTGTAGTTTGGACCACCCCCTATTATAGCAGCATGGCTCTGTAGTCTGGACCACCCCCTATTATAGCAGCATGGCTCTGTAGTTTGGACCACCCCCTATTATAGCAGTGTGGCTCTGTAGTCTGGACCACCCACTATTATAGCAGCATGGCTCTGTAGTCTGGACCACCCACTATTATAGCAGCGTGGCTCTGTAGTCTGGACCACCCCCTATTATAGCAGCATGGCTCTGTAGTCTGGACCACCCCCTATTATAGCAGTGTGGCTCTGTAGTCTGGACCACCCCCTATTATAGCAGCATGGCTCTGTAGTCTGGACCACCCCCTATTATAGTAGTGTGGCTGTGTAGTCTGGACCACCCCCTATTACAGCAGCACGGCTCTTTAGTCTGGACCACCCCCTATAATGGCAGTGGGGTTGTGTAGTCTGATGCTCCCTCTATAACATAAATCTAGTTCTATAGTCTGGACCACCCCCTATTATAGCAGTGTGGCTCTTTTGTCTGGACCACCCCCTATTATAGTAGCGTGGCTTTTTTGTCTGGACCACCCCCTATTATAGCAGTGTGGCTCTTTTGTCTGGACCACCCCCTATTATAGTAGCGTGGCTCTTTTGTCTGGACCACCCCCTATTATAGCATTGTGGCTCTTTTGTCTGGACCACCCCCTATAACATCACTGTAGCTGTGTAATCTGGAGCACCACGTATAGAAAAGGTTTGACTATGTACTCTGGTGTGGCCACTATGAGAACTGTCTGGCTGTGTATTCTGGAGCACTTAGTATATCAATAGTCTGGGTTTGCAGTCAGGAGCGCTTCCTATATCAGCAGACTGGTTATGTAGTCTAGAGCATCTCATATAACAACAGTTTCACTGTGTAGTCTGGACCACCCCCTATAGTGTATTGTACATTCTGCAGCGCCCCCTATAACAGCAGTCTGGCTGTGTAGTCTGTAGCGCCCCCTATAACAGCAGTCTGGTTGTGTAGTCTGCAGCGTCCCCTATAACAGCAGTCTGGTTGTGTAGTCTGCAGCGCCCCCTATAACAGCAGTGTAGTTGTGTAGTCTGCAGCGCCCCCTATAACAGCAGTCTGGTTGTGTAGTCTGCAGCGTCCCCTATAACAGCAGTCTGGTTGTGTAGTCTGCAGCGCCCCCTATAACAGCAGTGTAGTTGTGTAGTCTGCAGCGCCCCCTATAACAGAAGTCTGGCTGTGTAGTCTGCAGTGCACCCTATAATAGCAGTCTGGTTGAATAGCCTGCAGCGCCCCCTATAACAGCAGTTTGGTTTTGTAGTCTGCAGCGCCCCCTATAACAGCAGTCTAGTTGTGTAGTCTGCACTGAATCTGGGCTTTCTGCCGCCTGAAGTGGCGTCGGAAAGCCTCCCCCCCCGAGGAGGGGCGGAGCTGAGGGGCGGGGTCGCAAGAAAGCGGCGAGGCCGAGCAGAAGGGGGCGGGTCAACTGGAAAGGGGGCGTGGTCGAGTGGAGCGAGCAGCGTTCGCAGGCAGAGAGCAGGCAGGGAGAGGACCTGCTCTCTGCCTGAGTGTGAGGGGCGGCCGCTGGAGCAGCGCTGCGTCCACAGGGCCTCCCCAATACACCGCTCGCTTCCCGTGTTGGGCTGCAGACACGGTGACGCTAAGCCAGTCCAGGACAGCTTGTTCTGGACTGGCTTAGGTCAGCAAAAATGCCGCCCTCCCGAGGCCCTGGCATAGCGCCGCCTGAAGCAGTCGCTTCAGGTCGCCTCATGGGAGGTGCAGCGCTGGTCTGCAGTGTCCCCTATAACAGCAGTCTGGTTGTGTAGTCTGCAGCGCCCCCTATAAAAGCAGTCTGGTTGTGTAGGTTGCAGTGCCCCCTATAGCACCAGTCTTTCTATATACCTACACTCGAGTATTCATGTCATGAATACAAAAAAACTGAAGAAGACAAAACAGAAAGGGAATATATTTCTCCGAAGCAATACCGCAATTCTGGATTTAGCAAGTTCCAGACAGATGGGATCAGAGGGTCACGACCTGGTGTGAGACCAAAATTATATCAGGATGACCTGTCCTACCTCCAGATCACCTCCCAACTACTAATAACTCCCTGGAATTACTGCACGATTGTATTCACATTATCAAGACAGATCCACAGGAAATACAAAGATGAACATAGCGGATGTGCTGGAGACCAATTACATGTACTATATGGTACTATATATATATGCTATATGCCCCTACAGTATACTATAGGGTACACTACACAGCACCTTACAGTAAACTATAGGTTACATTATACAGCACCATACAGTATACTATAGGTTACATTATACAGCACCATACAGTATACTATAGGTTACATTATACAGCACCATACAGTATACTATAGGTTACATTACACAGCACCATACAGTATACTATAGGTTACGTTACACAGCACCTTACAGTATACTATAGGTTACATTATATAGCACCTTACAGTATACTATAGGTTACATTATACAGCACCATACAGTATACTATAGGTTACATTACACACCACCGTACAGTATAATATAGGTTACATTACACAGCACCTTACAGTATACTATAGGTTACATTACACAGCACCGTACAGTATACTATAGGTTACATTATACAGCACTATACAGTATACTATAGGTTACATTACACAGCACCTTACAGTATACTATAGGTTACATTACACAGCACCTTACAGTATACTATAGGTTACATTACACAGCACCTTACAGTATACTATAGGTTACATTATACAGCACCATACAGTATACTATAGGTTACATTACACAGCACGTTACAGTATACTATAGGTTACATTACACAGCACGTTACAGTATACTATAGGTTACATTATACAGCACCTTACAGTATACTATAGGTTACATTACACAGTACCTTACAGTATACTATAGGTTACATTACACAGCACCATACAGTATACTATAGGTTACATTACACAGCACCATACAGTATACTATAGGTTACATTACACAGCACCTTACAGTATACTATAGGTTACATTACACAGCACCATACAGTATACTATAGGTTACATTACACAGCACCATACAGTATACTATAGGTTACATTATACAGCACCTTACAGTATACTATAGGTTACATTACACAGCACCTTACAGTATACTATAGGTTACATTACACAGCACCTTACAGTATACTATAGGTTACATTACACAGTACCTTACAGTATACTATAGGTTACATTATACAGCACCATACAGTATACTATAGGTTACATTACACAGCACCTTACAGTATACTATAGGTTACATTACACAGCACCTTACAGTATACTATAGGTTACATTACACAGTACCTTACAGTATACTATAGGTTACATTATACAGCACCTTACAGTATACTATAGGTTACATTACACAGCACCTTACAGTATACTATAGGTTACATTACACAGTACCTTACAGTATACTATAGGTTACATTATACAGCACCTTACAGTATACTATAGGTTACATTACACAGCACCATACAGTATACTATAGGTTACATTATACAGCACCTTACAGTATACTATAGGTTACATTACACAGCACCTTACAGTATACTATAGGTTACATTACACAGCACCATACAGTATACTATAGGTTACATTATACAGCACCTTACAGTATACTATAGGTTACATTATACAGCACCTTACAGTATACTATAGGTTACATTACACAGCACCTTACAGTATACTATAGGTTACATTATACAGCACCTTACAGTATACTATAGGTTACATTACACAGCACCGTACAGTATACTATAGGTTACATTACACAGCACCTTACAGTATACTATAGGTTACATTACACAGCACCTTACAGTATACTATAGGTTACGTTACACAGCACCTTACATTATACTATAGTGTACATTACACAGCACCTTACAGTATACTATAGTTTACATTACACAACACCTTACAGTATGCTATAGGTTACATTACACAGCACCTTACAGTATACTATAGGGTACATTACACAGCACCATACAGTATACTATAGGGTACATTACACAGGACCTTACATTATACTATAGGTTACATTACACAGCACCTTACATTATACTATAGGTTACATTATACAGCACCTTACAGTATACTATAGGTTACATTACACAGCACCTTACAGTATACTATAGGTTACATTACACAGAACCTTACAGTATACTATAGGTTACATTATACAGCACCATACAGTATACTATAGGGTACATTACACAGGACCTTACAGTATACTATAGGTTACATTACACAGCACCATACAGTATACTATAGGTTACATTATACAGCACCTTACAGTATACTATAGGTTACATTATACAGCACCTTACAGTATACTATAGGTTACATTACATAGCACCTTACAGTATACTATAGGTTACATTACACAGCACCATACAGTATACTATAGGTTACATTATACAGCACCTTACAGTATACTATAGGTTACATTACATAGCACCTTACAGTATACTATAGGTTACATTATATAGCACCATACAGTATACTATAGGTTACATTACACAGCACCTTACAGTATACTATAGGTTACATTACACAGCACCTTACAGTATACTATAGGTTACATTATACAGCACCATACAGTATACTATAGGTTACATTATACAGCACCTTACAGTATACTATAGGTTACATTACATAGCACCTTACAGTATACTATAGGTTACATTACACAGCACCATACAGTATACTATAGGTTACATTATACAGCACCTTACAGTATACTATAGGTTACATTACATAGCACCTTACAGTATACTATAGGTTACATTATATAGCACCATACAGTATACTATAGGTTACATTACACAGCACCTTACAGTATACTATAGGTTACATTATACAGCACCTTACAGTATACTATAGGTTACATTATACAGCACCTTACAGTATACTATAGGTTACATTACATAGCACCTTACAGTATACTATAGGTTACATTACACAGCACCTTACAGTATACTATAGGTTACATTATATAGCACCATACAGTATACTATAGGTTACATTACACAGCACCTTACAATATACTATAGGTTACATTACACAGCACCTTACAGTATACTATAGGTTACATTATACAGCACCATACAGTATACTATAGGTTACATTACACAGCACGTTACAGTATACTATAGGTTACATTACACAGCACCATACAGTATACTATAGGTTACATTACACAGCACCTTACAGTATACTATAGGTTACATTACACAGCACCATACAGTATACTATAGGTTACATTATACAGCACCATACAGTATACTATATGTTACATTACACAGCACCTTACAGTATACTATAGGTTACATTACACAGCACCTTACAGTATACTATAGGTTACATTACACAGCACCTTACAGTATACTATAGGTTACATTACACAGCACCATACAGTATACTATAGGTTACATTACACAGCACCATACAGTATACTATAGGTTACATTACACAGCACCTTACAGTATACTATAGGTTACATTACACAGCACCTTACAGTATACTATAGGTTACATTACACAGCACCTTACAGTATACTATAGGTTACATTACACAGCACCTTACAGTATACTATAGGTTACATTACACAGCACCTTACAGTATACTATAGGTTACATTACACAGCACCTTACAGTATACTATAGGTTACATTACACAGCACCTTACAGTATACTATAGGTTACATTACACAGCACCTTACAGTATACTATAGGTTACATTATACAGCACCTTACAGTATACTATAGGTTACATTACACAGCACCATACAGTATACTATAGGTTACATTACACAGCACCTTACAGTATACTGTAGGTTACATTACACAGCACCTTACAGTATACTAGAGGTTACATTATACAGCACCATACAGTATACTAGAGGTTACATTATACAGCACCTTACAGTATACTATAGGTTACATTATACAGCACCATACAGTATACTATAGGTTACATTACACAGCACCATACAGTATACTATAGGTTACATTACACAGCACCATACAGTATACTATAGGTTACATTACACAGCACCATACAGTATACTATAGGTTACATTATACAGCACCTTACAGTATACTATAGGTTACATTACACAGCACCTTACAGTATACTATAGGTTACATTACACAGCACCTTACAGTATACTATAGGTTATATTACACAGCACCGTACAGTATACTATAGGTTACATTACACAGCACCTTACAGTATACTATAGGTTACATTATACAGCACCTTACAGTATACTATAGGTTACATTACACAGCACCTTACAGTATACTATAGGTTAAATTACACAGCACCTTACAGTATACTATAGGTTACATTATACAGCACCTTACAGTATACTATAGGTTACATTACACAGATCCTTACAGTATACTATAGGTTAAATTACACAGCACCTTACAGTATACTATAGGTTACATTATACAGCACCATACAGTATACTATAGGTTACATTACACAGCACCTTACAGTATACTATAGGTTACATTACACAGCACCTTACAGTATACTATAGGTTACATTACACAGCACCATACAGTATACTATAGGTTACATTACACAGCACCTTACAGTATACTATAGGTTACATTACACAGCACCGTACAGTATACTATAGGTTACATTACACAGCACCATACAGTATACTATAGGTTACATTATACAGCACCTTACAGTATACTATAGGTTACATTACACAGCACCTTACAGTATACTATAGGTTACATTATACAGCACCTTACAGTATACTATAGGTTACATTACACAGCACCTTACAGTATACTATAGGTTACATTACACAGCACCATACAGTATACTATAGGTTACATTACACAGCACCATACAGTATACTATAGGTTACATTACACACCACCTTACAGTATACTATAGGTTACATTACACAGCACCATACAGTATACTATAGGTTACATTACACAGCACCTTACAGTATACTATAGGTTACATTATACAGCACCTTACAGTATACTATAGGTTACATTACACAGCACCTTACAGTATACTATAGGTTACATTATACAGCACCTTACAGTATACTATAGGTTACATTACACAGCACCATACAGTATACTATAGGTTACATTACACAGCACCTTACAGTATACTATAGGTTACATTACACAGCACCTTACAGTATACTATAGGTTACATTACACAGCACTTTACAGTATACTATAGGGTACATTATATAGCACCATACAGTATACTATAGGTTACATTACACAGCACCATACAGTATACTATAGGTTACATTACACAGCACCATACAGTATACTATAGGTTACATTATACAGCACCTTACAGTATACTATAGGTTACATTATATAGCACCATACAGTATACTATAGGTTACATTACACAGCACCATACAGTATACTATAGGTTACATTATACAGCACCATACAGTATACTATAAGTTACATTATATAGCACCATACAGTATACTATAGGTTACATTACACAGCACCATACAGTATACTATAGGTTACATTATACATCACCTTACAGTATACTATAGGTTACATTACACAGCACGTTACAGTATACTATAGGTTACATTACACAGCACCTTACAGTATACTATAGGTTACATTACACAGCACCTTACAGCATACTATAGGTTACATTATATAGCACCTTACAGTATACTATAGGTTACATTACACAGCACCATACAGTATACTATAGGTTACATTATATAGCACCATACAGTATACTATAGGTTACATTACACAGCACCTTACAGTATACTATAGGTTACATTACACAGCACCTTACAGTATACTATAGGGTACATTACACAGCACCTTACATTATACTATATGTTACATTATACAGCACCTTACAGTATACTATAGGTTACATTATACAGCACCATACAGTATACTATAGGTTACATTATATAGCACCATACAGTATACTATAGGTTACATTACACAGCACCATACAGTATACTATAGGTTACATTATATAGCACCATACAGTATACTATAGGTTACATTACACAGCACCTTACAGTATACTATAGGTTACATTACACAGCACCTTACAGTATACTATAGGGTACATTACACAGCACCTTACATTATACTATATGTTACATTATACAGCACCTTACAGTATACTATAGGTTACATTATACAGCACCTTACAGTATACTATAGGTTACATTATATAGCACCATACAGTATACTATAGGTTACATTACACAGCACCATACAGTATACTATAGGTTACATTATACAGCACCTTACAGTATACTATAGGGTACATTACACAGCACCTTACAGTATACTATAGGTTACATTACACAGCACCTTACAGTATACTATAGGTCACACTGCACGGCACCTTACAATATACTATAGGTTACATTACACAGCACGTTACAGTATACTATAGGTTACATTACACAGCACCTTACAGTATACTATAGGTTACATTATACAGCACCTTACAGTATACTATAGGTTACATTACACAGCACCTTACAGTATACTATAGGTTACATTACACAGCACCATACAGTATACTATAGGTTACATTATACAGCACCTTACAGTATACTATAGGTTACATTATACAGCACCTTACAGTATACTATAGGTTACATTATACAGCACCTTACAGTATACTATAGGTTACATTACACAGCACCATACAGTATACTATAGGTTACATTATACAGCACCATACAGTATACTATAGGGTACATTATACAGCACCTTACAGTATACTATAGGTTACATTACACAGCACCTTACAGTATACTATAGGGTACATTACACAGCACCTTACAGTATACTATAGGTTACATTACACAGCACCTTACAGTATACTATAGGTTACATTACACAGCACCGTACAGTATACTATAGGTTACATTACACAGCACCATACAGTATACTATAGGTTACATTATACAGCACCTTACAGTATACTATAGGTTACATTACACAGCACCTTACAGTATACTATAGGTTACATTACACAGCACCTTACAGTATACTATAGGTTACATTATACAGCACCTTACAGTATACTATAGGTTACATTACACAGCACCTTACAGTATACTATAGGGTACATTACACAGCACCTTACAGTATACTATAGGTTACATTACACAGCACCTTACAGTATACTATAGGTTACATTACACAGCACCATACAGTATACTATAGGTTACATTACACAGCACCATACAGTATACTATAGGTTACATTATACAGCACCTTACAGTATACTATAGGTTACATTACACAGCACCTTACAGTATACTATAGGTTACATTACACAGCACCATACAGTATACTATAGGTTACATTACACAGCACCTTACAGTATACTATAGGGTACATTACACAGCACCTTACAGTATACTATAGGTTACATTATACAGCACCTTACAGTATACTATAGGTTACGTTATACAGCACCATACAGTATACTATAGGTTACATTACACAGCACCATACAGTATACTATAGGTTACATTATACAGCACCTTACAGTATACTATAGGTTACGTTATACAGCACCATACAGTATACTAAAGGTTACATTATACAGCACCTTACAGTATACTATAGGTTACATTACACAGCACCTTACAGTATACTATAGGTTACATTACACAGCACCTTACAGTATACAATAGGTTACATTACACAGCACCTTACAGTATACTATAGGTTACATTACACAGCATCATACAGTATACTATAGGTTACATTACACAGCACCATACAGTATACTATAGGTTACATTATACAGCACCTTACAGTATACTATAGGTTACATTACACAGCACCTTACAGTATACTATAGGTTACATTACACAGCACCGTACAGTATACTATAGGTTACATTACACAGCACCTTACAGTATACTATAGGATACATTACACAGCACCTTACAGTATACTATAGGATACATTACACAGCACCTTACAGTATACTATAGGTTACATTATACAGCACCTTACAGTATACTATAGGTTACATTACACAGCACCTTACAGTATACTATAGGTTACATTACACAGCACCTTACAGTATACTATAGGATACATTATATAGCACCATACAGTATACTATAGGTTACATTACACAGCACCTTACAGTATACTATAGGTTACATTACACAACACCTTACAGCATACTATAGGTTACATTATATAGCACCTTACAGTATACTATAGGTTACATTACACAGCACCATACAGTATACTATAGGTTACATTACACAGCACCTTACAGTATACTATAGGTTAAATTATACAGCACCTTACAGTATACTATAGGGTACATTACACAGCACCTTACAGTATACTATAGGTTACATTACACAGCACCTTACAGTATACTATAGGTTACATTACACAGCAACTTACAGTATACTATAGGTTACATTATACAGCACCTTACATTATACTATAGGTTACATTACACAGCACCATACAGTATACTATAGGTTACATTACACAGCACCTTACAGTATACTATAGGTTACATTACACAGCACGTTACAGTATACTATAGGTTACATTACACAGCACCTTACAGTATACTATAGGTTACATTATACAGCACCTTACAGTATACTATAGGTTACATTACACAGCACCTTACAGTATACTATAGGTTACATTATACAGCACCTTACAGTATACTATAGGTTACATTACACAGCACCTTACAGTATACTATAGGTTACATTACACAGCACCATACAGTATACTATAGGTTACATTACACAGCACCATACAGTATACTATAGGTTACATTACACAGCACCTTACAGTATACTATAGGTTACATTATACAGCACCTTACAGTATACTATAGGTTACATTATACAGCACCTTACAGTATACTATAGGTTACATTATACAGCACCTTACAGTATACTATAGGTTACATTATACAGCACCTTACAGTATACTATAGGTCACACTGCACGGCACCTTACAGTATACTATAGGTTACATTACACAGCACGTTACAGTATACTATATGTTACATTACACAGCACCTTACAGTATACTATAGGTTACATTACACAGCACCTTACAGTATACTATAGGTTACATTATACAGCACCTTACATTATACTATAGGTTACATTACACAGCACGTTACAGTATACTATAGGTTACATTACACAGCACGTTACAGTATACTATAGGTTACATTACACAGCACGTTACAGTATACTATAGGTTACATTACACAGCACGTTACAGTATACTATAGGTTACATTACACAGCACCTTACAGTATACTATAGGTTACATTACACAGCACCTTACAGTATACTATAGGTTACATTATACAGCACCTTACAGTATACTATAGGTTACATTACACAGCACCATACAGTATACTATAGGTTACATTACACAGCACGTTACAGTATACTATAGGTTACATTACACAGCACCTTACAGTATACTATAGGTTACATTATACAGCACCTTACAGTATACTATAGGTTACATTACACAGCACGTTACAGTATACTATAGGTTACATTACACAGCACCTTACAGTATACTATAGGTTACATTATACAGCACCTTACAGTATACTATAGGTTACATTACACAGCACCTTACAGTATACTATAGGTTACATTACACAGCACCTTACAGTATACTATAGGTTACATTACACAGCACCTTACAGTATACTATAGGTTACATTATATAGCACCATACAGTATACTATAGGTTACATTACACAGCACCTTACAGTATACTATAGGTTACATTATATAGCACCATACAGTATACTATAGGTTACATTACACAGCACCTTACAGTATACTATAGGTTACATTACACAGCACGTTACAGTATACTATAGGTTACATTACACAGCACCATACAGTATACTATAGGTTACATTATACAGCACCTTATAGTATACTATAGGGTACATTACACAGCACCTTACAGTATACTATAGGTTACATTACACAGCACCTTACAGTATACTATAGGTCACACTGCACGGCACCTTACAGTATACTATAGGTTACATTACACAGCACCATACAGTATACTACAGGCTACATTACACAGCACCTTACAGTATACTATAGGTTACATTACACAGCACCTTACAGTATACTATAGGTTACATTATACAGCACCTTACATTATACTATAGGTTACATTACACAGCACGTTACAGTATACTATAGGTTACGTTACACAGCACGTTACAGTATACTATAGGTTACATTACACAGCACCTTACAGTATACTATAGGTTACATTATACAGCACCTTACAGTATACTATAGGTTACATTACAAAGCACCTTACAGTATACTATAGGTTACATTATACAGCACCTTACATTATACTATAGGTTACATTACACAGCACCATACAGTATACTATAGGTTACATTACACAGCACGTTACAGTATACTATAGGTTACATTACACAGCACCTTACAGTATACTATAGGTTACATTATACAGCACCTTACAGTATACTATAGGTTACATTACACAGCACCTTACAGTATACTATAGGTTACATTATACAGCACCTTACAGTATACTATAGGTTACATTACACAGCACCTTACAGTATACTATAGGTCACACTGCACGGCACCTTACAGTATACTATAGGTTACATTACACAGCACGTTACAGTATACTATAGGTTACATTACACAGCACCTTACAGTATACTATAGGTTACATTATACAGCACCTTACATTATACTATAGGTTACATTACACAGCACGTTACAGTATACTATATGTTACATTACACAGCACCTTACAGTATACTATAGGTTACATTACACAGCACCTTACAGTATACTATAGGTTACATTATACAGCACCTTACATTATACTATAGGTTACATTACACAGCACGTTACAGTATACTATAGGTTATATTACACAGCACGTTACAGTATACTATAGGTTACATTACACAGCACGTTACAGTATACTATAGGTTACATTACACAGCACCTTACAGTATACTATAGGGTACATTACACAGCACCTTACAGTATACTATAGGTTACATTACACAGCACCTTACAGTATACTATAGGTTACATTACACAGCACCTTACAGTATACTATAGGTTACATTATACAGCACCTTACAGTATACTATAGGTTACATTATACAGCACCATACAGTATACTATAGGTTACATTATATAGCACCATACAGTATACTATAGGTTACATTACACAGCACCATACAGTATACTATAGGTTACATTACACAGCACGTTACAGTATACTATAGGTTACATTACACAGCACCATACAGTATACTATAGGTTACATTACACAGCACCTTACAGTATACTATAGGTTACATTATATAGCACCTTACAGTATACTATAGGTTACATTACACAGCACGTTACAGTATACTATAGGTTACATTACACAGCACCATACAGTATACTATAGGTTACATTACACAGCACCATACAGTATACTATAGGTTACATTATACAGCACCTTACAGTATACTATAGGGTACATTACACAGCACCTTACAGTATACTATAGGTCACACTGCACGGCACCTTACAGTATACTATAGGTTACATTATACAACACCTTACAGTATACTATAGGTTACATTACACAGCACCATACAGTATACTATAGGTTACATTATACAGCACCTTACAGTATACTATAGGGTACATTACACAGCACCTTACAGTATACTATAGGTCACACTGCACGGCACCTTACAGTATACTATAGGTTACATTACACAGCACCATACAGTATACTATAGGTTACATTACACAGCACCTTACAGTATACTATAGGTTACATTACACAGCACCTTACAGTATACTATAGGTTACATTACACAGCACGTTACAGTATACTATAGGTTACATTATACAGCACCTTACATTATACTATAGGTTACATTACACAGCACGTTACAGTATACCATAGGTTACATTACACAGCACGTTACAGTATACTATAGGTTACATTACACAGCACCTTACAGTATACTATAGGATACATTACACAGCACGTTACAGTATACTATAGGTTACATTACACAGCACCTTACAGTATACTATAGGTTACATTACACAGCACCATACAGTATACTATAGGTTACATTACACAGCACCTTACAGTATACTATAGGTTACATTACACAGCACCATACAGTATACTATAGGTTACATTACACAGCACCATACAGTATACTATAGGTTACATTACACAGCACCATACAGTATACTATAGGTTACATTACACAGCACGTTACAGTATACTATAGGTTACATTACACAGCACCTTACAGTATACTATAGGTTACATTACACAGCACCATACAGTATACTATAGGTTACATTATACAGCACCTTACAGTATACTATAGGTTACATTATACAGCACCTTACAGTATACTATAGGTTACATTACACAGCACCTTACAGTATACTATAGGTTACATTACACAGCACCATACAGTATACTATAGGTTACATTACACAGCACCATACAGTATACTATAGGTTACATTACACAGCACCTTACAGTATACTATAGGTTACATTACACAGCACCATACAGTATACTATAGGTTACATTACACAGCACCATACAGTATACTATAGGTTACATTACACAGCACCATACAGTATACTATAGGTTACATTACACAGCACGTTACAGTATACTATAGGTTACATTACACAGCACCTTACAGTATACTATAGGTTACATTACACAGCACCATACAGTATACTATAGGTTACATTATACAGCACCTTACAGTATACTATAGGTTACATTATACAGCACCTTACAGTATACTATAGGTTACATTACACAGCACCTTACAGTATACTATAGGTTACATTACACAGCACCATACAGTATACTATAGGTTACATTACACAGCACCATACAGTATACTATAGGTTACATTATACAGCACCTTACAGTATACTATAGGTTACATTACACAGCACCATACAGTATACTATAGGTTACATTATACAGCACCATACAGTATACTATAGGTTACATTATACAGCACCTTACAGTATACTATAGGTTACATTACACAGCACCTTACAGTATACTATAGGGTACATTACACAGCACCTTACAGTATACTATAGGTTACATTACACAGCACCTTACAGTATACTATAGGTTACATTACACAGCACCGTACAGTATACTATAGGTTACATTACACAGCACCATACAGTATACTATAGGTTACATTATACAGCACCTTACAGTATACTATAGGTTACATTACACAGCACCTTACAGTATACTATAGGTTACATTACACAGCACCGTACAGTATACTATAGGTTACATTACACAGCACCATACAGTATACTATAGGTTACATTACACAGCACCATACAGTATACTATAGGGTACATTATACAGCACCGTACAGTATACTATAGGTTACATTACACAGCACCATACAGTATACTATAGGTTACATTATACAGCACCTTACAGTATACTATAGGTTACATTACACAGCACCTTACAGTATACTATAGGTTACATTATACAGCACCTTACAGTATACTATAGGTTACATTATACAGCACCTTACAGTATACTATAGGTTACATTACACAGCACCTTACAGTATACTATAGGGTACATTGCACAGCACCTTACAGTATACTATAGGTTACATTACACAGCACCTTACAGTATACTATAGGTTACATTACACAGCACCATACAGTATACTATAGGTTACATTACACAGCACCATACAGTATACTATAGGTTACATTATACAGCACCTTACAGTATACTATAGGTTACATTATACAGCACCTTACAGTATACTATAGGTTACGTTATACAGCACCATACAGTATACTAAAGGTTACATTATACAGCACCTTACAGTATACTATAGGTTACATTACACAGCACCTTACAGTATACTATAGGTTACATTACACAGCACCATACAGTATACTATAGGTTACATTACACAGCACCATACAGTATACTATAGGTTACATTACACACCACCATACAGTATACTATAGTTTACATTACACAGCACCTTACAGTATACTATAGGTTACATTACACAGCACCTTACAGTATACAATAGGTTACATTACACAGCACCTTACAGTATACTATAGGTTACATTACACAGCACCTTACAGTATACTATAGGTTACATTACACAGCATCATACAGTATACTATAGGTTACATTACACAGCACCTTACAGTATACTATAGGGTACATTATATAGCACCATACAGTATACTATAGGTTACATTACACAGCACCATACAGTATACTATAGGTTACATTATACAGCACCTTACAGTATACTATAGGTTACATTACACAGCACCTTACAGTATACTATAGGTTACATTACACAGCACCTTACAGTATACTATAGGTTACATTACACAGCACCGTACAGTATACTATAGGTTACATTATACAGCACCTTACAGTATACTATAGGTTACATTACATAGCACCTTACAGTATACTATAGGTTACATTACACAGCACCATACAGTATACTATAGGTTACATTACACAGCACGTTACAGTATACTATAGGTTACATTACACAGCACCTTACAGTATACTATAGGTTACATTATACAGCACCTTACAGTATACTATAGGTTACATTACACAGCACCTTACAGTATACTATAGGTTACATTATACAGCACCTTACATTATACTATAGGTTACATTACACAGCACCATACAGTATACTATAGGTTACATTACACAGCACGTTACAGTATACTATAGGTTACATTACACAGCACCTTACAGTATACTATAGGTTACATTATACAGCACCTTACAGTATACTATAGGTTACATTACACAGCACCTTACAGTATACTATAGGTTACATTACACAGCACCTTACAGTATACTATAGGTTACATTACACAGCACCTTACATTATACTATAGGTTACATTACACAGCACCATACAGTATACTATAGGTTACATTACACATCACCTTACAGTATACTATAGGTTACATTATACAGCACCTTACAGTATACTATAGGTTACATTACACAGCACCTTACAGTATAATACAGGTCACACTGCACGGCACCTTACAGTATACTATAGGTTACATTACACAGCACGTTACAGTATACTATAGGTTACATTACACAGCACCTTACAGCATACTATAGGTTACATTATATAGCACCTTACAGTATACTATAGGTTACATTACACAGCACCATACAGTATACTATAGGTTACATTACACAGCACCTTACAGTATACTATAGGTTAAATTATACAGCACCTTACAGTATACTATAGGGTACATTACACAGCACCTTACAGTATACTATAGGTTACATTACACAGCACCTTACAGTATACTATAGGTTACATTACACAGCAACTTACAGTATACTATAGGTTACATTATACAGCACCTTACATTATACTATAGGTTACATTACACAGCACCATACAGTATACTATAGGTTACATTACACAGCACCTTACAGTATACTATAGGTTACATTACACAGCACGTTACAGTATACTATAGGTTACATTACACAGCACCTTACAGTATACTATAGGTTACATTATACAGCACCTTACAGTATACTATAGGTTACATTACACAGCACCTTACAGTATACTATAGGTTACATTATACAGCACCTTACAGTATACTATAGGTTACATTACACAGCACCTTACAGTATACTATAGGTTACATTACACAGCACCATACAGTATACTATAGGTTACATTACACAGCACCATACAGTATACTATAGGTTACATTACACAGCACCTTACAGTATACTATAGGTTACATTATACAGCACCTTACAGTATACTATAGGTTACATTATACAGCACCTTACAGTATACTATAGGTTACATTACACAGCACCTTACAGTATACTATAGGTTACATTACACAGCACCTTACAGTATACTATAGGTTACATTATACAGCACCTTACAGTATACTATAGGTTACATTATACAGCACCTTACAGTATACTATAGGTCACACTGCACGGCACCTTACAGTATACTATAGGTTACATTACACAGCACGTTACAGTATACTATATGTTACATTACACAGCACCTTACAGTATACTATAGGTTACATTACACAGCACCTTACAGTATACTATAGGTTACATTATACAGCACCTTACATTATACTATAGGTTACATTACACAGCACGTTACAGTATACTATAGGTTACATTACACAGCACGTTACAGTATACTATAGGTTACATTACACAGCACGTTACAGTATACTATAGGTTACATTACACAGCACGTTACAGTATACTATAGGTTACATTACACAGCACCTTACAGTATACTATAGGTTACATTACACAGCACCTTACAGTATACTATAGGTTACATTATACAGCACCTTACAGTATACTATAGGTTACATTATATAGCACCATACAGTATACTATAGGTTACATTACACAGCACCATACAGTATACTATAGGTTACATTACACAGCACGTTACAGTATACTATAGGTTACATTACACAGCACCTTACAGTATACTATAGGTTACATTATACAGCACCTTACAGTATACTATAGGTTACATTACACAGCACGTTACAGTATACTATAGGTTACATTACACAGCACCTTACAGTATACTATAGGTTACATTATACAGCACCTTACAGTATACTATAGGTTACATTACACAGCACCTTACAGTATACTATAGGTTACATTACACAGCACCTTACAGTATACTATAGGTTACATTACACAGCACCTTACAGTATACTATAGGTTACATTATATAGCACCTTACAGTATACTATAGGTTACATTACACAGCACGTTACAGTATACTATAGGTTACATTACACAGCACCATACAGTATACTATAGGTTACATTATACAGCACCTTATAGTATACTATAGGGTACATTACACAGCACCTTACAGTATACTATAGGTTACATTACACAGCACCTTACAGTATACTATAGGTCACACTGCACGGCACCTTACAGTATACTATAGGTTACATTACACAGCACCATACAGTATACTACAGGCTACATTACACAGCACCTTACAGTATACTATAGGTTACATTACACAGCACCTTACAGTATACTATAGGTTACATTATACAGCACCTTACATTATACTATAGGTTACATTACACAGCACGTTACAGTATACTATAGGTTACGTTACACAGCACGTTACAGTATACTATAGGTTACATTACACAGCACCTTACAGTATACTATAGGTTACATTATACAGCACCTTACAGTATACTATAGGTTACATTACAAAGCACCTTACAGTATACTATAGGTTACATTATACAGCACCTTACATTATACTATAGGTTACATTACACAGCACCATACAGTATACTATAGGTTACATTACACAGCACGTTACAGTATACTATAGGTTACATTACACAGCACCTTACAGTATACTATAGGTTACATTATACAGCACCTTACAGTATACTATAGGTTACATTACACAGCACCTTACAGTATACTATAGGTTACATTATACAGCACCTTACAGTATACTATAGGTTACATTACACAGCACCTTACAGTATACTATAGGTCACACTGCACGGCACCTTACAGTATACTATAGGTTACATTACACAGCACGTTACAGTATACTATAGGTTACATTACACAGCACCTTACAGTATACTATAGGTTACATTATACAGCACCTTACATTATACTATAGGTTACATTACACAGCACGTTACAGTATACTATATGTTACATTACACAGCACCTTACAGTATACTATAGGTTACATTACACAGCACCTTACAGTATACTATAGGTTACATTATACAGCACCTTACATTATACTATAGGTTACATTACACAGCACGTTACAGTATACTATAGGTTATATTACACAGCACGTTACAGTATACTATAGGTTACATTACACAGCACGTTACAGTATACTATAGGTTACATTACACAGCACCTTACAGTATACTATAGGGTACATTACACAGCACCTTACAGTATACTATAGGTTACATTACACAGCACCTTACAGTATACTATAGGTTACATTACACAGCACCTTACAGTATACTATAGGTTACATTATACAGCACCTTACAGTATACTATAGGTTACATTATACAGCACCATACAGTATACTATAGGTTACATTATATAGCACCATACAGTATACTATAGGTTACATTACACAGCACCATACAGTATACTATAGGTTACATTACACAGCACGTTACAGTATACTATAGGTTACATTACACAGCACCATACAGTATACTATAGGTTACATTACACAGCACCTTACAGTATACTATAGGTTACATTATATAGCACCTTACAGTATACTATAGGTTACATTACACAGCACCTTACATTATACTATAGGTTACATTATACAGCACCTTACAGTATACTATAGGTTACATTACACAGCACGTTACAGTATACTATAGGTTACATTACACAGCACCATACAGTATACTATAGGTTACATTATACAACACCTTACAGTATACTATAGGTTACATTACACAGCACCATACAGTATACTATAGGTTACATTATACAGCACCTTACAGTATACTATAGGGTACATTACACAGCACCTTACAGTATACTATAGGTCACACTGCACGGCACCTTACAGTATACTATAGGTTACATTACACAGCACCATACAGTATACTACAGGTTACATTACACAGCACCTTACAGTATACTATAGGTTACATTACACAGCACCTTACAGTATACTATAGGTTACATTACACAGCACGTTACAGTATACTATAGGTTACATTATACAGCACCTTACATTATACTATAGGTTACATTACACAGCACGTTACAGTATACCATAGGTTACATTACACAGCACGTTACAGTATACTATAGGTTACATTACACAGCACCTTACAGTATACTATAGGTTACATTACACAGCACGTTACAGTATACTATAGGTTACATTACACAGCACCTTACAGTATACTATAGGTTACATTACACAGCACCATACAGTATACTATAGGTTACATTACACAGCACCTTACAGTATACTATAGGTTACATTACACAGCACCATACAGTATACTATAGGTTACATTACACAGCACCATACAGTATACTATAGGTTACATTACACAGCACCATACAGTATACTATAGGTTACATTACACAGCACGTTACAGTATACTATAGGTTACATTACACAGCACCTTACAGTATACTATAGGTTACATTACACAGCACCATACAGTATACTATAGGTTACATTATACAGCACCTTACAGTATACTATAGGTTACATTATACAGCACCTTACAGTATACTATAGGTTACATTACACAGCACCTTACAGTATACTATAGGTTACATTACACAGCACCATACAGTATACTATAGGTTACATTACACAGCACCATACAGTATACTATAGGTTACATTACACAGCACCTTACAGTATACTATAGGTTACATTACACAGCACCATACAGTATACTATAGGTTACATTACACAGCACCATACAGTATACTATAGGTTACATTACACAGCACCATACAGTATACTATAGGTTACATTACACAGCACGTTACAGTATACTATAGGTTACATTACACAGCACCTTACAGTATACTATAGGTTACATTACACAGCACCATACAGTATACTATAGGTTACATTATACAGCACCTTACAGTATACTATAGGTTACATTATACAGCACCTTACAGTATACTATAGGTTACATTACACAGCACCTTACAGTATACTATAGGTTACATTACACAGCACCATACAGTATACTATAGGTTACATTACACAGCACCATACAGTATACTATAGGTTACATTATACAGCACCTTACAGTATACTATAGGTTACATTACACAGCACCATACAGTATACTATAGGTTACATTATACAGCACCATACAGTATACTATAGGTTACATTATACAGCACCTTACAGTATACTATAGGTTACATTACACAGCACCTTACAGTATACTATAGGGTACATTACACAGCACCTTACAGTATACTATAGGTTACATTACACAGCACCTTACAGTATACTATAGGTTACATTACACAGCACCGTACAGTATACTATAGGTTACATTACACAGCACCATACAGTATACTATAGGTTACATTATACAGCACCTTACAGTATACTATAGGTTACATTACACAGCACCTTACAGTATACTATAGGTTACATTACACAGCACCGTACAGTATACTATAGGTTACATTACACAGCACCATACAGTATACTATAGGTTACATTACACAGCACCATACAGTATACTATAGGGTACATTATACAGCACCGTACAGTATACTATAGGTTACATTACACAGCACCATACAGTATACTATAGGTTACATTATACAGCACCTTACAGTATACTATAGGTTACATTACACAGCACCTTACAGTATACTATAGGTTACATTATACAGCACCTTACAGTATACTATAGGTTACATTATACAGCACCTTACAGTATACTATAGGTTACATTACACAGCACCTTACAGTATACTATAGGTTACATTACACAGCACCTTACAGTATACTATAGGTTACATTACACAGCACCATACAGTATACTATAGGTTACATTACACAGCACCATACAGTATACTATAGGTTACATTATACAGCACCTTACAGTATACTATAGGTTACATTACACAGCACCTTACAGTATACTATAGGTTACATTACACAGCACCTTACAGTATACTATAGGTTACATTATACAGCACCTTACAGTATACTATAGGTTACATTACACAGCACCTTACAGTATACTATAGGTTACATTACACAGCACCATACAGTATACTATAGGTTACATTACACAGCACCATACAGTATACTATAGGTTACATTACACACCACCATACAGTATACTATAGTTTACATTACACAGCACCTTACAGTATACTATAGGTTACATTACACAGCACCTTACAGTATACAATAGGTTACATTACACAGCACCTTACAGTATACTATAGGTTACATTACACAGCACCTTACAGTATACTATAGGTTACATTACACAGCATCATACAGTATACTATAGGTTACATTACACAGCACCTTACAGTATACTATAGGGTACATTATATAGCACCATACAGTATACTATAGGTTACATTACACAGCACCATACAGTATACTATAGGTTACATTATACAGCACCTTACAGTATACTATAGGTTACATTACACAGCACCTTACAGTATACTATAGGTTACATTACACAGCACCTTACAGTATACTATAGGTTACATTACACAGCACCGTACAGTATACTATAGGTTACATTATACAGCACCTTACAGTATACTATAGGTTACATTACATAGCACCTTACAGTATACTATAGGTTACATTACACAGCACCATACAGTATACTATAGGTTACATTACACAGCACGTTACAGTATACTATAGGTTACATTACACAGCACCTTACAGTATACTATAGGTTACATTATACAGCACCTTACAGTATACTATAGGTTACATTACACAGCACCTTACAGTATACTATAGGTTACATTATACAGCACCTTACATTATACTATAGGTTACATTACACAGCACCTTACAGTATACTATAGGTTACATTATACAGCACCTTACAGTATACTATAGGTTACATTACACAGCACCTTACAGTATACTATAGGTTACATTACACAGCACCTTACAGTATACTATAGGTTACATTACACAGCACCTTACATTATACTATAGGTTACATTACACAGCACCATACAGTATACTATAGGTTACATTACACATCACCTTACAGTATACTATAGGTTACATTATACAGCACCTTACAGTATACTATAGGTTACATTACACAGCACCTTACAGTATAATATAGGTCACACTGCACGGCACCTTACAGTATACTATAGGTTACATTACACAGCACGTTACAGTATACTATATGTTACATTACACAGCACCTTACAGTATACTATAGGTTACATTACACAGCACCTTACAGTATACTATAGGTTACATTATACAGCACCTTACATTATACTATAGGTTACATTACACATCACCTTACAGTATACTATAGGTTACATTACACAGCACGTTACAGTATACTATAGGTTACATTACACAGCACGTTACAGTATACTATAGGTTACATTACACAGCACCTTACAGTATACTATAGGGTACATTACACAGCACCTTACAGTATACTATAGGTTACATTACACAGCACCTTACAGTATACTATAGGTTACATTATACAGCACCTTACAGTATACTATAGGTTACATTACACAGCACCTTACAGTATACTATAGGTTACATTATATAGCACCATACAGTATACTATAGGTTACATTACACAGCACCACACAGTATACTATAGGTTACATTACACAGCACGTTACAGTATACTATAGGTTACATTACACAGCACGTTACAGTATACTATAGGTTACATTACACAGCACCTTACAGTATACTATAGGTTACATTATACAGCACCTTACAGTATACTATAGGTTACATTACACAGCACCTTACAGTATACTATAGGTTACATTATACAGCACCTTACAGTATACTATAGGTTACATTACACAGCACCTTACAGTATACTATAGGTTACATTACACAGCACCTTACAGTATACTATAGGTTACATTACATAGCACCTTACAGTATACTATAGGTTACATTATACAGCACCTTACATTATATTATAGGTTACATTACACAGCACGTTACAGTATACTATAGGTTACATTATACAGCACCTTACATTATATTATAGGTTACATTATACAGCACCTTACAGTATACTATAGGTTACATTATACAGCACCTTACAGTATACTATAGGTTACATTACACAGCACCTTACAGTATACTATAGGTTACATTACACAGCACCTTACAGTATACTATAGGTTACATTATACAGCACCTTACAGTATACTATAGGTTACATTATACAGCACCTTACAGTATACTATAGGTTACATTACACAGCACCTTACAGTATACTATAGGTTACATTACACAGCACCTTACAGTATACTATAGGTTACATTACACAGCACCTTACAGTATACTATAGGTTACATTACACAGCACCATACAGTATACTATAGGTTACATTATATAGCACCATACAGTATACTATAGGTTACATTACACAGCACCTTACAGTATACTATAGGTTACATTATACAGCACCTTACAGTATACTATAGGTTACATTATACAGCACCTTACAGTATACTATAGGTTACATTATATAGCACCATACAGTATACTATAGGTTACATTACACAGCACCTTACAGTATACTATTGGTTACATTATACAGCACCATACAGTATACTATAGGTTACATTATACAGCACCATACAGTATATTATAGGTTACATTATATAGCACCATACAGTATACTATAGGTTACATTACACAGCACCTTACAGTATACTATAGGTTACATTATACAGCACCTTACAGTATACTATAGGTTACATTACACAGCACCTTACAGTATACTATAGGTTACATTACACAGCACCTTACAGTATACTATAGGTTACATTACACAGCACGTTACAGTATACTATAGGTTACATTACACAGCACGTTACAGTATACTATAGGTTACATTACACAGAACGTTACAGTATACTATAGGGTACATTACACAGCACCTTACAGTATACTATAGGGTACATTACACAGCACCTTACAGTATACTATAGGTTACATTACACAGCACCTTACAGTATACTATAGGTTACATTATACAGCACCTTACAGTATACTATAGGTTACATTATACAGCACCTTACAGTATACTATAGGTTACATTACACAGCACCTTACAGTATACTATAGGTTACATTACACAGCACCTTACAGTATACTATAGGTTACATTACACAGCACCATACAGTATACTATAGGTTACATTATATAGCACCATACAGTATACTATAGGTTACATTACACAGCACCTTACAGTATACTATAGGTTACATTATACAGCACCTTACAGTATACTATAGGTTACATTATACAGCACCTTACAGTATACTATAGGTTACATTACACAGCACCTTACAGTATACTATAGGTTACATTATACAGCACCTTACAGTATACTATAGGTTACATTATACAGCACCTTACAGTATACTATAGGTTACATTACACAGCACCTTACAGTATACTATAGGTTACATTACACAGCACCTTACAGTATACTATAGGTTACATTACACAGCACGTTACAGTATACTATAGGTTACATTACACAGCACGTTACAGTATACTATAGGTTACATTACACAGAACGTTACAGTATACTATAGGGTACATTACACAGCACCTTACAGTATACTATAGGTTACATTACACAGCACGTTACAGTATACTATAGGTTACATTACACAGAACGTTACAGTATACTATAGGGTACATTACACAGCACCTTACAGTATACTATAGGTTACATTACACAGCACCTTACAGTATACTATAGGTTACATTACACAGCACCTTACAGTATACTATAGGTTACATTACACAGCACCATACAGTATACTATAGGTTACATTATATAGCACCATACAGTATACTATAGGTTACATTACACAGCACCTTACAGTATACTATAGGTTACATTATACAGCACCTTACAGTATACTATAGGTTACATTATACAGCACCTTACAGTATACTATAGGTTACATTACACAGCACCTTACAGTATACTATAGGTTACATTATACAGCACCTTACAGTATACTATAGGTTACATTATACAGCACCTTACAGTATACTATAGGTTACATTACACAGCACCTTACAGTATACTATAGGTTACATTATACAGCACCTTACATTATACTATAGGTTACATTATACAGCACCATACAGTATACTATAGGTTACATTACACAGCACCTTACAGTATACTATAGGTTACATTACACAGCACCTTACAGTATACTATAGGTTACATTACACAGCACGTTACAGTATACTATAGGTTACATTACACAGCACGTTACAGTATACTATAGGTTACATTACACAGAACGTTACAGTATACTATAGGGTACATTACACAGCACCTTACAGTATACTATAGGGTACATTACACAGCACCTTACAGTATACTATAGGTTACATTACACAGCACCTTACAGTATACTATAGGTTACATTACACAGCACCATACAGTATACTATAGGGTACATTACACAGGACCTTACAGTATACTATAGGTTACATTACACAGCACCTTACAGTATACTATAGGTTACATTACACAGCACCATACAGTATACTATAGGTTACATTACACAGCACCATACAGTATACTATAGGGTACATTACACAGGACCTTACAGTATACTATAGGTTACATTACACAGCACCTTACAGTATACTATAGGTTACATTACACAGCACCATACAGTATACTATATGTTACATTACACAGCACCATACAGTATACTATAGGGTACATTACACAGCACCTTACAGTATACTATATAGCAAGTGCTGGAAAAAAGGAAGCTAAGAAAGGAGGAAAGAATTGCTAGAAAATATAAGAAATACAGGAAAGAATATTTGAAGGATAAATAAAAGTAGGAAATAAGAAGGAAGTAATAGAGAATATGAAAAATAAAGAGCGGAAACACAAAACAAGTTACAATAAAGTGTAAAGAAAAAAGAAGAAGGAAAGGACTGAAGGGTAATAGAGGAAGGAAGGAAGGAAGGAAGGAAGGAAGGAAGGAAGGAAGGAAGGAAGGAAAAGGATGAGAGGAAGGGAGGGAGGAAGTAAGTAAGTATGAGAGTGAGGATGGGAGAAGGAAAGGAAGGAAGACAATGGAAGGAAGGGAGGACTGAAAGGGAAGGAAGGAAAGAAAGGGGAAGGAAGCAATGGAAGGAAGAAGGGTGAAAGGACAAAGGATGTAGTATAAGGATGCAGGGAAGGAAAATGAAAGAAGGAAGGGAATACGGAATAAAGAAAGGAAATGATGATGGAAGAAATGGAGAAAGAGTGTAAAGGAAGGAAAGGAGGACTGAAGGAAAGAATAAAGAGAGAGTAGAAGGGTGAAATGAGAAAGGATGAGAGTCAGGATGCAAGAAAGATGTAAGGGAACACAGAAGGAAAGGAAGAAGGAGGGAAGAAAGAAGGAAAGAAAGGAAGGAAGGAAGGAAGGAATAAGCATGGAAGGAATGGAAGGAGGCCCACAGGAAAAATATGAAAGAAACAAAGTTTAGAGGAAAGACAGTCAATAAGAAATTAAAATATGGAAGGAGTAACATGAAAAAAAGTAAATAAGGGAATAAGGAGAAAAAAAGAAGGATAAAAGAGCAAGATGAAGGGAAAAAGAGTGTGGAATATAGAAATAATGAAGGAAAGAAATGAAAAAGAAGAAAAAAAACAAAGAAGGAAGGAAGGAAGGGGTAAAAGAAAAGGTATGGAACGACTAAGGAAATAAAGTAACAAAATATATTACGTGAAAAGGGAAGGATAAGAGAAAGAACTATCTCAGTTGGAGTGTAGATAGAAAAAAGCAAGTAATGAAAGTAATGAAACAGAAAAGAAACAAGAAAGGGGGAAATAACAAGAACAGGAAAAGAAAGATGGAAAGAAGAGAAAAGATAGAAAGGCAAATATATGATAGATATTAGAGAGATGGATGTGATAGAGACAATAGAGATGAATAATGAATAGAGATGATATTAGATAGATAGACAGATAGATAGATAGATAGATAGATAGATCAGCTACACAATGATTCCTCTCCTCTCTCCTCTTTTCCCCCCGCACACATCTCTATCTCTATAGACTTATATGGGATTATCAGAGACCGCACATAACGGGCAGACAGAACCGTTGCCTGTGTGTACTGAGGACAAGCTGTAGATAAGAGCCGTGCCCCTCGCCCTCTCCCCCGGGTGTGCCAGGCTGGAGCCCCGGAGCAGGAGACATCCAGGGCCGGCTGTGTCTCGCCCGCCTCCCCGTGTGACTGGAGCCCCCTCCCGGCCGTGACGCTCCTGACCCCGCCCCCATCCAGCAAGTAGAGCCAGCCTCGGAGAAGCAGGAGCCAGAAGGGAGCATGGTCCGGATCCTGCAGCAGTCCTGTACCCTGCCTGCACCGCTCTGCTCCCCCGGGCACGGACACTCTGCCTGGCGTCACCCTGCTGGCACTGGCCGGGCAGCCACTAGATCCCCGGGACTCGGAGCCTCGTCAGCCGCACACTAGTCTGGACATTGCCGCCTCTCTATGCACTGGAGGGAGAAGAGGACAAGGACAGGAGCCGCTGCTGCCCGCACTGTGCAGGTAAGGGGCTGTCCAGGCGCTGTGGTGCTGAAGGCTGGGGTTACCCGGAGCCCACCCCTCCAGCCCGACCACCGCTGCACTCGGCGCATCTCCTGCCGGCACGGCTCCGGTATCCTCCTGGTGTGGATGTTGGAGAAGTGAAGCTGCATCCTCCTGTGTATTATTAAGTGCATGTTAATAATCATCCTGTGCGCCTGCGCCCTGCCAGCCAAGAAAGCACAAGAAGGGAGGGAGGTAAGGTTATAAGGGAGAAAGAGAGGAGGAAAAAAAAACTTCCTGCCTTGTCAATGAGGGAGGAGAGGAGCAAGAAGATGCACAAACACCTAGAGGAGGAAAGGTAGCCCAGGAGCAGGGGCAGCTATGTGCCAGACACCTCCATATAGGAGCCCTGCACACCTGACCATGCCAACCATGTGCCAGACACCTCCACGTAGGAGCCCTGCACACCTGACCATGCCAACCATGTGCCAGACACCTCCACGTAGGAGCCCTGCACACCTGACCATGCCAACCATGTGCCAGACACCTCCATGTATGAGCCCTGCACACCTGACCATGCCAACCATGTGCCAGACACCTCCACGTAGGAGCCCTGCACACCTGACCATGCCAACCATGTGCCAGACACCTCCATGTATGAGCCCTGCACACCTGACCATGCCAACCATGTGCCAGACACCTCCACGTAGCAGCCCTGCACACCTGACCATGCCAACCATGTGCCAGACACCTCTATGTATGAGACCTGCACACCTGAGCATGCCAACCATGTGCCAGACACCTCCACGTAGGAACACTGCAAACCTGACCATGCCAACCATGTGCCAGACACCTCTATGTATGAGCCGTGCACATCTGAGCATGCCAACCATGTGCCAGACACCTCCATGTATGAGCCTTGCACACCTGACCATGCCAACCATGTGCCAGACACCTCTATGTATGAGACCTGCACACCTGACCATGCCAACCATGTGCCAGACACCTCCATGTATGAGCCTTGCACATCTGACCATGCCAACTATGTGCCAGACACCTCCATGTATGAGCCTTGCACACTTGACCATGCCAACCATGTGCCAGACACCTGCATGTATGAGCCCTGCACACCTGACCATGCCAGCCATGGGCCAGCAACCTCTATGTATAAACCCTATACACCTGAGCATGCCAACTATGTGCCAGACACCTCCATGTATGAGCCCTGCAAACCTGACCGGACCTGCTTAGTACATACCCTGGCATCCTCTTTACATGCACACCTGACCATGCCAGCCATGTGTGAGACACTTCCATGTAGGAGCACTGCACATTTGATCATGCCAACTATGTGCCAGACTCTTCCATATATGAGCCCTGCACACCTGAGCATGCCAACCATGTGCCAGACACCTCCATGTATGAGCCCTGCACATCTGACCATGCCAACCATGTGCCAGACACCTTACTCCTCCATGCATGCCTGATCAAACCTGCTTAGTACATACCCTGGCATCCTCCAGCCTGGTGTTACCCTACTGGTACAGGTGGCATCCTAGTGTTTACATGGGCACTACATAGAATTACTGCACCCTATCTGCACACTAGATATCTTATCACCTGGTACCCACTATATTGGGCACTAAACACCTTGTAGTACAACTTCTGCCACACCTTGGGCACCTTGCAACATAAGGCTAGCCCAATAAGGTTATTGATCAGTCGCCCTTCTTATATTAACATCCTAATTTTAACCTTGTTTGGGTACTACCTATATGGCACCCTGGCAATACTACTGTACACATATGGGGCAGCAGACAACTAGTACCCTAATATTACTCTACCTGTCTAATACACAGCCACTGAACCCAGTAACCTAAAAGAACCTTTAATGGGCAACAGAGGTTTATATCCCATTGTAAGATCATTTGGTTAATAGACTATATGCTGCCCTTATATGTGAACTGTACATGGGCACTGCTCCCCTGCCATCATATTAAACTTGGGCACTAGTTGCAATGCCCTATAGTAAACTTGTGCACTGGTCTCGATGTCCTTATAATATATTTGGGATTTCCCTGTCATCCTAGTAAACTTGGGCACGGCTCACAATGCCATCTTAATAATGATATTAATGACCTCATTTGTTGCCCTCTTGTTATTCCCCACATTACACACATTGCATTACCCTTACTGACAATGGGCACCCATCATATAATCCTACATATTCTAAGACTGCCTTAGTATGTATGTGGGCACCCATCATCTGATCCTAAATAATAGTAGTGTATGTGGGTACCCATCATCTGATCCTAAATAATAGTAGTGTATGTGGGCACCCATCATCTGATCCTAAATAATAGTAGTGTATGTGGGTACCCATCATCTGATCCTAAATAATAGTAGTGTATGTGGGCTCCCTAGTCTGGAGTTATATGGGTGCCCACATTACATGGTCCTACTACTTACTATATAAGTATACACAGACATGTGACTTTGTATGTGCCCACATTATGTGCCCACGTGATGCCTGACCAGTCTGACTCCATGTGCAAATGTCATCGTCCAGATTTGCTGACGGCCCTGGCAATGAAGTGGGTTAACTATTAAATGGAACCTGACACTAATATCTCAGACATACAGAGAGGGCTTGGCAGGCTAACGGCAACGTGATCCTGTGTTTTTATCCGTCTACTTGGTATTTGAAACCCACCCCTCATTCATAAGAACCCCACGGTGTCCCCAGATGTGCTGGCTTGTCTGTGCCCGTCTGGAATGTGTCATTTAGGATCCTGCTCGGTGTGCCCCTGGGGACGCTGCACACACACACACACACATACAGGGAGGGGGCACCGGCGCTGGGGCCTGGCACGGTTTATTGCACAGCAGCTTTGTTATTATGTCTTATCCTGGATGAGTTCTTGGTGCCCTCCTGCTGGAAGCCAAGCTGTGGATCAAGTCACGGAGAGCGGCTCGTGTTTTGTGCCCTGCAGGTGACTGGCACTGGGGAGGAAGGGGATGGCTGGGGCTTCTTGCAAAGCTGTGAGGGCTTCATGGTTGAACTTTACAAGGACTCCCCACCATGACGTTGTGTAGGGCTGTCATTATAGCTGACGATGATGGTAGTTGTCGTCTTGCTGGTGCTGTTGGTAGTTTTTTCTGTGTTGCGTATCATTTACTTGGTGACTGCGTGTCATGGCATCGGCTCCCTGCTCGCCTGGTATAAGTGTGGACTGCACAAGTCTTCATACGAGGACTAACCTTACTTTCCTACAGTAAATCCTCTGCTACCTCAATATATTCTCTGTATAGGAGTAACCCTATCATTATATGGGTATTACTACAGATCATGGCATGGGCTATCCTACTACAAACCTAACCCTAATACTAAAATGATTCGGGCATTACTCATCCTGGCATAGGGTCCCTTCTATCCGAGTATATTCTCTTCCTTGACGTATTAACCCTATGTAGGCATTACTTATTATGGCATCGGGTCCCTGTTATCCAGTTATATTCTCTTTCTTGGAGTATTAACCCTATATAGGTATTACTTAAAGATGCCATCCCAGTGTTACCCCTTATACCATATTATGTCATAGTGATACTAATCCTACACCTGTCTTGCTTGCTTTGCCACCTGGAAAGTTCACACCAATATATATAAATATATTTTAATTCTGCAAACTTTTTCGCTCTAGTATTAACCCTATAGGACCATAACTAGCCTTATACCTTTCATGGGCACTAGTGTTAACCCTAACCTTGATACTATTAGCTTGCCATATTCTTCGTGGGCACCTACTGTCTCAGAGTTTGCTGCTGTGTATTCTGGCATGAATCTTGTTCCCTGTATTATCTCACACACTCCTGTTATTCCCTGCCATCTTAGCATGCCTTGTACCCCGCTTTCTAAGCATTACTGTCCTACGTTTAACCCTACTTGTAGACCCGCTTTGATTTCTTCTTGGGGCACCTGTATCCTTGACCTCCTAGAACTTAACACTTGACATATTTGGACTCTTCACCTTTCTATGGACAATGTAGTTGCTCATACTAGTAGCTCTTATGGGGTTAATGCCCAGCTGGTTTTAATAGCATTAGCCAAACGGGTTATGAGGACCTTGAAAATCTGGTATTAACCCTATGTGAGCTTTGAACTGCACACAACCATATGTTCAGTGACGGCGCTTCATCTGGAGTTGATATACTGGAGTATTTCTGCGCTCCTTCCATGCTAGCGGGGCGCTCGCTTCTTATAGTCCTCTAGTAAATGGATCACAGAACTCCCAAGCTTGGATCTTAGTTTGCTTGTGGTGTTATTATTCCTTCTGCTGCTCCCTGTTATCAGCCTGTTCTGTATTATTCCTTAAGATATTGAGCTTGTGATGTTCTTCTATATTGTAGTTATTACTGTGGATTCATTTCCTAGAAGACATATGAAAAGGTTTACTTAAGATTTCCCGGGTCCATGTAGTGTTGAAGGAGCTAGACAGCTTCTAGTCTTGTTTTTGTTAAACCTCTTGAGATCTTTTGAAGACCACAATACGCTAAAGCTTCTTAGATGCCCTCAAGTTGGGTTTGACTCTTCTTGAGTATATGAAGAGGGTTTATCTAGATTTTCTGACTTCCTTTTGGGTCTTCAGACTGTTCCATCTTGGTCTTGTTGGTGTTGTTCCCTCTTCTACTCTGCTGAGCTTAACTTCCTTGGCCTTGGATCCCACTCATAATATGTCCAAATATGTCCATAATATGTTCAAAATATGTCCAAACTTCAGTCTTTGTTATACTTCAAGTAGAGGTCAATTCCTGGTTTGTTGCCATTGCATTCTCAAAAGTTTCCACCAAGGAGAGCCCAGAAAACATCTAGAGCAAAGTTCTGAGATGTCTATACCTTCTTCTTCTAATGTCTTTATTTCCCAACTTGATCTTTCTTCTAGAACTTTTGGTACCAGTTGACTTCTTACCATCATGGATGTCCATGTATAAGATTTCTAGATTTTTCTTGTCTTACGTATTTATTATCGAATCTTCTTATTCTAGAATTTACGTCAGCTGTGAACTTCTTACCATCATGGCGGTTTATATCTGAAATATCTATACTTTCCTTGTCTTACGTCTTTATTATATAGTCTACATATTCTTGAACTTTTGGCAGCCATGAATTTCTTTCCATCATGTCAGTCCATGGGGGAGTAAGCTGCTGTCAGAGGCCTATGGTGCTAGATTTTCTCTCCTGAAAAAAATCACTGTGTCCAGTCATGATTTACCCAACATCAACTTCCGCTGGAAAGTTGGGAGACCCCCATAGACAACCAGTCCCAATGAAGTTGGAGGGCTCAGGCAACTTTATTCTAACATCAATAGAGGAAAATAGATATACTGGAATGAAAAAAATATTTGTATTGCAATAGATAGATAGGTAGATAAATAAATAGATAGATAGATAGATAGATAGATAGATAGATAGATGAATAGATAGGTAGATAGATAATAGAGCAGATAGATAGATAGATAGGAGATAGATAGATAGATAGATAGATAGATAATAGAGCAGATAGATAGATAGATAGATAGATAGATAGATAATAGAGCAGATAGATAGATAGATAGATAGATAGATAGATAGATAGATAGATAGGAGATAGATAGCGGTCAATGGTCGCGAAGCTGTGGCTTCTCAGGTCTATGTCAAGTTGAGGTGAGCGTAACTTAAAATCTAACAGCTAGTACTTGTCTTGCTGTGGTTTTCCCAAAAACCTCAGGAATTAAGTATTTCTAGGGAAAGCACATTCCTCCTAACCAGCCGCTAGCTCCTGAGTACTAGTATTTCAGAAACAAGGTTTCCTTGGTATTTACAGTAAATCCATTCCTCATGTGTTAGAAGATGTCATCCTGCACCGCTGCTGTCCTGCTCATCTTATGCATTAGTCGCCTTCCATCTTTTGTAAGCAAGGTCGCCATCCTGATTATTTCTGTTATATGGATAAAAGTGTCTTAGAAATATTAGGACTGATTAATTATAAAACCTTAATAAGCACTAAAGAAGTCCAGTGATGTACAGTATGGCCATAGAGGGGAAAGGAGCCATTACTGCAGCCTATAACATGATGCAGACTATGGTCACCATCCTGTCTATCCATCTACTCTATCTATCTATCTATCTATCTATCTATCTATCTATCTATCTATCTATCTATCTATCTATCTATCCATCTATCTATCTATCTATCTATCTATCTATCTATCTCCTATCTATCTATCTATCTATCTATCTATCCATCTACTCTATCTATCTATCTATCTATCTATCTATCTATCTATCTATCTATCTATCTATCTACTCTATCTATCTATCTATCTATCTATCTATCTATCTATCTATCTATCTATCTATCTATCTATCCATCTACTCTATCTATCTATCTATCTATCTCCTATCTATCTATCTATCTATCTATCTATC